>NC_057799.1:348007020-348126307 GCF_018294505.1 Triticum aestivum
CGGGGACGGGGGCTCGCCGGAGAGGTACCCCACTATCTATCTTAGGATTCAGGGTGGGGGCGGGGGGCCTAGAGGGCTGGCCGGGGCGGCGGTGGCAAGTTGTTTCAGGGTGCCGAGGCGGCGCTGGGGCCGGCGGTTTGGCCGGTGGTGGCTGGCGGCTCAGGGGGGTGCAGGTTGAAGATGAACTGCAGGCCCTCCCTAAACTACATGTCAAGTGCCACTCTGCTACCATTGCGTTCAGTTTCGACAGTAGCATTCAGATTCCACAGTAAATTTTAGTTTCAACAGTTAAGTTCAAAGTCAACAGTTTTTACCTCATCTGTTGTAGTCAGGTGGTTTTTGGTGATGTTAATTTTACATCCATTTTACATCATCAATTGGAGATGCTATTAGAATCCCACTTGAGATTGACGATGTCTGTCTTGTGCTGCTTCAGCCTTGACGTCTTACGGCTCACCGGAGCTGCTCCAATGACAGAACGATCCATCACAACAGAGCAGTGCCCTGGACGCCGGCTACAGATTCCTCAGATCTCCCTCCACACCTCCGACAGCCACCTCTGCCTCAACTACTTCAGCGACCAACCCAATGATGTTGAGGTCGACACAGCTACGGCAAAGAGGTTGTACACTTGTTGCATCACTTATTACTATACATTCATGTCGATCCATTAGGGATATTTTGGTTCAACGGAAAAACGTCGATCCACTGGTTGTTACCATCACTCTAAATTTCTGCATGCTCTCCTTAGATAATCTCACCATATTTTTTCGTATGCATGTCAGATATTGTACACAGTCATGCTGAACATGTAGAGAAAAAGAGAAGAGTTTTGCGCGGCAATACAATGTCATGCAGACATTGCTCCAAGGTGGGTTCAATGGCAAACCCTCCCTACCCCTCTCCAGATTGTAATCCAGAGGAAGATATCTGCTCTGAGGCGGATTCAGACGCCGCTGACCACTCCTATTTACCCCCCCAAGGTGTTTGCTCTACCTTGGCATGATGATGTTAGTCATATCATGCATATATTGCCTTGCAGTGCCTACTTTTGACATCATATATGACATCTGCTTAGTTTAGACATGTTCTGTAATGCCACCTGTTTAGTTTCTATATCATATATGGGAATTATGCAGTCTCATGTCTTTTAGCCAGCCATAATATATGTGAAATGTGCAATGCCATCCTGTTTAACCAGGCATCATATATTTGAATGATATCTTGCCCATCCTTTTCTTCATTACATTTCCATTTGTCGACAATGTTTGTACATTAAACTACTCTTCCTGTGAATCAGCCATTTGGGTGGGAGATGGGAAACTCTGGAGTGAAAACAAGGCCTTCAGAGCAGACAGTGCTACCTGTCGAAGCAGATCTCTTGTTGGGTCCCGATAGCTCCTCAGAGATGGATTCAGAGACAGATGACCAGTCCTATTCCCCCACTAAGGTGTATGCTCTAACTTGGCACGGTTATACTACTCATATCATGCATACGGAGTCATGCATTGCATAGTTTAGACATCATATACACAATATTCAACACCATGTTCTTAGTTCAGACATCATATCGAATGCCCTCTGTTTAGCATATAAATCACATATGTGAATTAAATGATGCGATCCTGATTACTTAGATAACATGTAGGTGAATTATGTCATGCGATCCTGTTTAGTTATTCATCATATCTTTGAATTATGTTATGCTATGCTATCTAGTTTAGATAGACATCATATATGTGAAATTATGTCATGCTATCCGTTTTAGTTAAACAATATACATGTCAACTATTTCATGCCCTCTTTTTTCCACACTATCTATTGGATCCGTCTCTCATACAATGTCTGTACATTCAACTATGTTTCCTGTTTACCAGCCATTGGAATTGGAGCGGGTGATGCCAGTATCTAGCGGACTAAAAACACGGTCTTCAAATAAAACAGTGCTACCTCTTGGTGGAGATAGCACCCCGGTTGTACATGCACAAGAACCAGCCCTACCACACATAACCCAAACTCTCGCAGATTGTACCCCTACTGCGATGGACAGAGAACCAGCTTCACCCAATCTAACCCCAACCCCAGCCGATAGTAACCCAGTTCCTGTTGACACATCACCATCTCCACCACAGAGCTCCAAAACAAGAGCAGTTAGTAAGGCAGCTCCAGTGCCCAAAGGGCCAGTACTATCACGACGAACCCCAACTCCACCAGTTAGTACGCCTATTCCTGTGGAGGAAGCACAACCAGCTAGTCGTAGTTTAGCATCTATCGCATTTGATGTTGTTAAATCGTATGTGCGTATCTTCCCATTTTGGAAATATTATACTGAAGATGAAGGAAAATGCCAGTTGCAGGTGTTTGTCCAGGAGTTATGTGTAAGTAATGTTATTCATGGCAATTACTTTGCTTCGTCCCATACATCCTACCTCCATGATGGTTATAATACAGCAAATTTTCCCATTTTTCTCTATAGAGAAGGACCGATTTGGAAACTCAGGATGAGGTAACCTGTGCTAATACCTCTGCTATCTTCAAGAATGCTTGGTGGCAGTATCGGAATTACCTGAAGAAAACGTACTTCACCGGCAAAGAAACTCATCAAATTTCCTTACGTTCTCCTGAGACACATTTACGGACGATGACTGGGAACGCCTTGTTCTGTACTGGTCCCGAACCAAGCATGTGGTAAGGTATATGAGCTCATTTTCTATTTTTTAGTATTATATTCTTGTGTTTTACTATACTCAGTTCATGTAGAACAAGTGCCTAAACCTGAAGAACAACTGTTCTAATTTAAGATTCCATTGCTATCATAGTTCAAAAAAGCGCTAGGCATTAATTGTGCGTTTTGCCACCGCCTTGCGCTTTACTGACCAAAGTGCATGCTTATGCGTAGTTATGCACAGATTATGCATAGTTATGCGCAATGCGTTTTGCCAACGCCTAGAGCCTAGGTGCGCTTAAGCGCTCGCTTAGGCGCGCCTTTTTTAACTATGATTGCTTTGCTCTTGTATCACTATATTTACTCATACAAACTTATTTTTAAATTGAAGGATCCAATCGAAACTCCAATGGCACAGCAGGTATATTCATGCATGTTTCTTTAACAGGTTTGCTCTTATCAATAGCTCTGTTGATTTCAATTTCAATTGTGTATGCAGTTGACTTTCATATCATGCACATTACTAGCATCACAACAGAGCCAATAGTGTTGTTGTACATGTAGACCCGTGGTACCCATCTGAAATCTTGTTGTGCCGTGTAGTTTCCCATGCTTTGTATTCTTTCACTGCTGCTTTGTCTTGAACTGATATGATTTGAACTGTTTCTCTATTTTGATTTGGCAAGACAATGCAGTGACCATAGGACATAGATATATGTTTGTTTGATGCTTTTATTATGTACTAGTACTTGGCAATAGAAGACTTGGTAGTTTAATCCTGTCCACCTTACTAATGAACTGGTTCACCGAAATGAGTTTCATATACTAGTACATGCTAAACTTGTTATGTGTCTGCTTGTTTCTTCTTTTAGAATGCTGACAGAATATTGGGCAAGAGTGCCTTATTAAGCAATGGTAAAGGAAGTAATGCAGATAAGGTTCAGATAGTGACACATCCTTGTTGGTCTCCAACAAAGCTGATAAAACAGCTAAGGAAGACTATCTTGAAGACAGCGAGACAACCCCAAAGTCCTGTCTTGGTTTAGTGTTCGAGTTACTGGCCACTACCGCTTGCACAAGCTATTCAAACTCACTGTCTGAATCAGTTCGGTTTCTTGAGTCTCAACTACAAGATGAAAGACATCGATCAGCTGTGCTGCGACAAGAAGCGGAAGGACTGCGGAAGTCCCTGGAGCATTCAGATGCATACTTTCTGGTGCAACAGCAAGCGTTGGAGGATTTTAGCGCCAAACAGGACAAAGCTAATCAGCTTGCTAAGCTTATTGCCAGCATGGTGGATACCCAGGATAACGTTTCTTGAGCTCTTCTGAAGTTGTTTCAGTTATGCTCTTTTTTTGCTGCCACGTTTATTTGCACTGGTGGCCAATTTTGACGGCCAGTGTATGTAATGTGCTGCTTTGTTCCCTATATTTGCACTGGTGGCGAACATTGATGCCCAGTGGATGTAATATGTGTAATAGCGGTAATAGGCTAGCGTTAATTGCTTGCTTATTTATTTCCTTATTGTCTTGTTTAGTTGTTTGCTTGTAGTCACTGCAGTTCTTTTTCTGTTTTTTCTAGTGGCCACAATAGCCTATTTTTGGTAACTAGGCCAAAATAATCGTGGCAACACACTGACTTTTGTAACCATGGGCCTCCTGCAGGCCGTATGTTCCATGGGCCTTCGTCCGGCCGTTGGATCCATCGGCCTTCTATACGGGCCTTAGGGTCCATGGGCCTTCTACGGGCCATACGGTCCATGAGCCTTCTATGGGTTGTACGATCCATGGGCCTTCTACGGGCCGTACTATCCATGGGCCTCATACGGGCCGTAGGATCCATGGGCCTTCTACGGGTCGTACTATCCATGGGCCTCATACAGGCCGTAGGATCCATGGGCCTTCTACGGGGCGTATCATCATTTCGCCAATCATGGGCCATACTATTCATGGACCATAACGGGCCGTTAATAGGCCGTATTAGATAACTCTATGAAAACAGCCCAACGGGTTTTTTACATAACGGCCCAACGTATTAACGGTCCGCAAACAGGCCGACTGTAACGACGGGCTGAATTTGGCCCACAAGCAGAAAATGACAGTAACGGGCCGTATGTAACCGAATGCTGCAAATGAGCCCAAGAATCAATGGGCCCTGAGAAGGCCAAAAGATAACTTGGGCTAGAAACGGCCCAATGGAATAACGGGCCGTTAATGGGTATAAAGTGATACACTGTTCATTACGGGCCAGTTTCACCACGGGCCGTTAATGGGCCAAGAGGTACAAAGGTCCTCATATGGGCCGAAAGAAGTCATGGGCCACACATGGGCCGGAAGTTAAAACGGGCTGAATCATATTGGACGGCCCAGATGACGCTACTGGGCCTAATTCGGACAGGGCGTAACGGGCCCTGGGTTAGCGGGCTGTAAATGGGCTATATGCGAACAGGCCGTTAACAGGCTTTCCGTGGGCCGGCCCGCCACCTTTTTACCAAGTCAAATGGGCCGGCCTTTTCACAGGAATGGGCCTCTGTTGGGCCGTGCAACGTGTCGCCGTATCATAGGCGCCTTCGGTCCAATGAGCGGATGACATCTGTCCCAACGGTGAGCCGACACGTGTTTCCTCCAGCCAATGATGATTTTACACGTGGAAAATCCCCATTGGTCGGTGCTGTTAACGGGTTATCGGATCCAAAACCCGACCCGATAGCTCAACGGCGTTCCGATACGGTGGATGCCACGTGTCGGTCACCCTTGACGAAAGCACTTCTGTGACGCGCGATTTATCGTCATGGAAGTGGACACTTCCGTGATGATAATTTTGGTAATGTCATGGACACTTCTACGACAGCACAGGTATGACTATCTTGATTCTGTCATAAATTTGTCATGGATGTACATGCATGACAAAAAACGTGACCTACTATGACAAACACGTATCATCACGGAAGTGTATTTTTTTGTAGTGAAGGGAGGGAGTCCTACTCCCGGTGGGAGTAGGACTCCTCCTGGCGCGCCCCTCTCCTGGCCGGCCAACTCTCCCCCCTTGCTCCTTTATATACGGGGGCAGAGGGGCACCCCAAAGACACAACAATTGATCATTGATCTTTTAGCCGTGTGCGGTGCCCCCCTCCCCTATAGTCCACCTCGATAAAATAGTAGCGGTGCTTAGGCGAAGCCCTGCATCGGTAGAACATCATCATCGTCACCACGCTTTCGTGCTGACAAAACTCTCCCTCAACACTCGGCTGGATCGGAGTTCGAGGGACGTCATCGGGCTGAACATGTGCTGAACTCGGAGGTGTCGTGCGTTCGGTACTTGATCGGTCGGATCATGAAGACGTACGACTACATCAACCGCGTTGTGCTAACGCTTCCGCTTTCGGTCTACGAGGGTACGTGGACACACTCTCCCCTCTCGTTGCTATGCATCACCATGATCTTGCGTGTGCGTAGGATTTTTTTTGAAATTACTACGTTCCCCAACAGTGGCATCCGAGCCAGGTTTTATGCGTAGATGTCATATGCACGAGTAAAACACAAGTGAGTTGTGGGCGATATAAGTCATACTGCTTACCAGCATGTCATACTTTGGTTTGGCGGTATTGTTGGATGAAGCGGCCTGGACCGACATTACGCGTACGCTTATGTGAGACTGGTTTTACCGCCGTGCTATGCACACAGGTGACTAGCGGCTGTCAGTTTCTCCAACTTTAGTTGAACCGAGTGTGGCTACGCCCGGTCCTTGCGAAGGTTAAAACAGCACCAACTTGACAAACTATCGTTGTGGTTTTGATGCGTAGGTAAGAACGGTTCTTGCTCAGCCCGTAGCAGCCACGTAAAATTTGCAACAACAAAGTAGAGGACGTCTAACTTGTTTTTGCAGGGCATGTTGTGATGTGATATGGTCAAGGCATGATGCTCAACTTTATTGTATGAGATGATCATGTTTTGTAACCGAGTTATCGGCAACTGGCAGGAGCCATATGGTTGTCGCTTTATTGTATGCAATGCAATCGCCCTGTAATGCTTTACTTTATCACTAAGCGGTAGCGATAGTCGTAGAAGCATAAGATTGGCGAGACGACAACGATGCTACGATGGAGATCAAGGTGTCGCGCCGGTGACCATGGTGATCATGACGGTGCTTCGTGTTGGAAATATGCCCTAGAGGCAATAATAAAATGGTTATTATTATATTTCCTTGTTCATGATAATTGTCTATTGTTCATGCTATAATTGTATTAACTGGAAACCGTAATACATGTGTGAATACATAGACCACAACATGTCCCTAGTAAGCCTCTAGTTGACTAGCTCGTTGATCAATAGATGGTTATGGTTTCCTGACCATGGACATTGGATGTCATTGATAACGGGATCACATCATTAGGAGAATGATGTGATGGACAAGACCCAATCCTAAGCATAGCACAAGATCTTGTAGTTCGTTTGCTAAGAGCTTTTCTAATGTCAAGTATCGTTTCCTTAGACCATGAGATTTTGCAACTCCCGGATACTGTAGGAATGCTTTGGGTGTACCAAACGTCACAACGTAACTGGGTGGCTATAAAGGTGCACTACAGGTATCTCCGAAAGTGTCTGTTGGGTTGGCATGAATCGAGACTGGGATTTGTCACTCCGTATGATGCAGAGGTATCTCTGGGCCCACTCAGTAATGCATCATCATAATGAGCTCAATGTGACTAATGAGTTAGCCATGGGATCATGCGTTACGGAACGAGTAAAGAGACTTGCTGGTAACAAGATTGAACGAGGTATTGGGATACCGACGATCGAATCTCGGGCAGGTAACATACCGATAGACAAAGGGAATTGTATACGGGATTGATTGAATCCCCGACATCGTGGTTCATCCGATGAGATCATCGTGGAACATGTGGGAGCCAATATGGGTATCCAGATCCCGCTATTGGTTATTGGCCGGAGAGGTGTCTCGGTCATGTCTGCATGGTTCCCGAACCCGTAGGGTCTACACACTTAAGGTTCGGTGACGCTAGAGTTGTTATGGGAAATAGTATGTGGTTACCGAAGGTTGTTCGGAGTCCCGGATGAGATCCCGGACATGACGAGGAGCTCCGGAATGGTCCGTTGGTGAAGATCGGTATATTGGACGAAGGGTATTGGAGTCCGGAATTGTTTCGGGGGTACCAGGCTATGGCCAGCATGTCCGAAAGGGGTTTCAGAGGCCCCGGCAAGCGTTGGGGGACCTTATGGGCCAAGGGGAAGGGGAAAACCAGCCCACTAAGGGGCTGTGTGCCCCTCCCAACCCCTCTCATGTAACCAGGAGAGGTGGGGGCGCCACCCCTAGGGCAGCCGCCCCTCCCGGCTTGGGGGGCAAGTTTCCTAGGGGGTGGGGGCGCCCAAACCCATCTAGGGTTTCCCCTGGCTGCCGCCTCCTCCTCTAGATCCATCTAGAGGGGCCGGCCCCCTCTCCCCTTCCCCCTATATATAGTGAGGGGGTGGGAGGGCAGCCACACCCTTCCCTTGGCGCAACCCCTTCCTCCTCATACATCTCCTCCTCCTCCGTAGTGCTTGGCGAAGCCCTGCCGGAGAACCACGAGCTCCATTGCCACCACGCTGTCGTGCTGCTGGAGTTCTCCCTCAACTTCTCCTCTCCCCTTGCTGGATCAATAAGGAGGAGACGTCCCCGAGCTGTACATGTGTTGAACGGGGAGGCGTCGTCCGTTCGGCGCTAGATCGGATCTTCCGCGATTTGAATCGCCGCGAGTACGACTCCATCGACCGCGTTCTTGTAACGCTTCCGCTTAGCGATCTTCAAGGGTATGAAGATGCACTCCCACTCTCTCGTTGCTAGCATCTCCTAGATTGATCTTGGTGACACGTAGGAAAATTTTGAATTATTGCTACGTTCCCCAAATGTGGCATCATGAGCTAGGTCTATGCGTAGATTCTATGCACGAGTAGAACACAAAGTAGTTGTGGGCGATGATTTGTTCAATTTGCTTGCCGTTACTAGTCTTATCTTGATTCGGCGGCATTGTGGGATCAAGCGGCCCGGACCGACCTTACACGTACTCTTACGTGAGACAGGTTCCACCGACTGACATGCACTTGATGCATAAGGTGGCTAGCGGGTGGTTGTCTCTCCCACTTTAGTCAGATCGGATTCGATGAAGAGGGTCCTTATGAAGGGTAAATAGCAATTGGCATATCACCGTTGTGGTTTTGCGTAGGTAAGAAACGTTCTTGCTAGAAACCCATAGCAGCCACGTAAAACATGCAACAACAATTAGAGGACGTCTAACTTGTTTTTGCAGGGTATGCTATGTGATGTGATATGGCCAAAAGGATGTGATGAATTATATATATGTGATGTATGAGATTGATCATGTTCTTGTAATAGGAATCACGACTTGCATGTCGATGAGTATGACAACCGGCAGGAGCCATAGGAGTTGTCTTAATTTATTGTATGACCTGCGTTCAATGAAAAACGCCATGTAATTACTTTACTTTATTGCTAACCGTTAGCCATAGTAGTAGAAGTAATAGTTGGCGAGACAACTTCATGAAGACACGACGATGGAGATCATGATGATGGAGATCATGGTGTCATGCCGGTGACGAAGGTGATCATGCCGCGCCTCGAAGATGGAGATCAAAAGGCGCAAGATGATATTGGCCATATCATGTCACGTTATGATTTGCATGTGATGTTTGTCATGTTTACATCTTATTTGCTTAGAACGACGGTAGCATAAATAAGATGATCCCTCACTAAAATTTCAAGAGATGTGTTCCCCCTAATTGTGCACCGTTGCGAAGGTTCGTTGTTTCGAAGCACCACGTGATGATCGGGTGTGATAGATTCTAACGTTCGCATACAACGGCTGTAAGCCAGATTTACACATGCGAAACACTTAGGTTGACTTGACGAGCCTAGCATGTACACACATGGCCTCGGAACACAAGAGACCGAAAGGTCGAACATGAGTCGTATAGTAGATATGATCAACATGAAGATACTCACCGATGATAACTAGTCCGTCTCACGTGATGATCGGACACGGCCTAGTTGACTCGGATCATGTATCACTTAGATGACTAGAGGGATGTCTATCTAAGTGGGAGTTCATTAAATAATCAGATGAACTTAATTATCATGAACATAGTCAAAAGGTCTTTGCAAATTATGTCATAGCTTATGCTTTGGTTCTACTGTTTAAGATATGTTCCTAGAGAAAATTTAGTTGAAAGTTGATAGTAGAAATTATGCGGACTGGGTCCGTAAACTGAGGATAATCCTCATTGCTGCAAGAAGGCTTATGTCCTTAATGCACCGCTCGGTGTGTGAACCTCGAGCATCGTCTGTGCATGTTGCGAACATCTGACATACACGTTTTGATGACTACGTGATAGTTCAGTGCGTAATGCTAACGGTTTAAAATTGTGGCACCAAAGACATTTTGAAACATCGCAGAACATATGAGATGTTCCAAAGACTGAAATTGGGATTTCAGACTAGTGCCCACGTCAAGAGGTATGAGACCTCGGATAAGTTTTTAAGCCTGCAAACTAAGGGAGAAAAGCTCAATCGTTGAGCATGTGCTCAGATTGTCTGAGTACTAAAATCGCTTGAATCGAGTGGGAGTTAATCTTCCAGATGAGATAGTGATGGTTCTCCATAGTCACTGCCACCAAGCTATTAGAGCTTCGTGATGAACTATAACATATCAGGGATAGACATGATGATCCTTGAGCAACTCGCGATGTTTGACACCGCGAAAGTAGAAATCAAGTAGGAGCATCAATTGTTGATGGTTAGTAAAACCACTAGTTTCAAGAAGGGCAAGGGAAAGAAGGGATACTTCATGAAACGGCAAATCAGTTGCTGCTCTAGTAAAGAAACCCAAGGTTGAACCCAAACCCGAGACTAAGTGCTTCTGTAATGAGGGGAACGGTCACTGAAGCAGAACTACCCTAGATACTTGGTAGATGAGAAGGCAGGCAAGGTCGACAGAAGTATATTGGATATACATTATATTAATGTGTACTTTACTAGTACTCCTAGTAGCACCAGGGTATTGGATACCGGTTCGGTTGCTAAGTGTTGGTAACTCGAAATAAAAGGCTACGGAATAAACGGAGACTAGCTAAAGGTGAGATGACGATATGTGTTGGAAGTGTTTCCAAGGTTGATGTGATCAAGCATCGCATGCTCCCTCTACCATCGAGATTGGTGTTAAACCTAAATAATTGTTATTTGGTGTTTGCGTTGAGCATAGACATGATTGGATTATGTTTATCGCAATACGGTTATTCATTTAAGGAGAATAATGGTTACTCTATCTATTTGAATAATACCTTCAATGGTCTTGCACTTAAAATGAATGGTTTGTTGAATCTCGATCGTAGTGATACACATGTTCATGCCAAAAGATATAAGATAGTACCACATACTTGTGGCACTGCCACTTGAGTCATATTGGTATAAAACGCATGAAGAAGCTCCATGTTGATGGATCTTTGGACTCACTTGTTTTTGAAAAGATTGAGACATGCGAACCATGTCCATTAGTATATATGCATGAAGAAAGTCCATATAGATGGATCGTTTGGACTCACTTGATTTTGAATCACTTGAGACATGCAAATCATACCACATGGGCAAGATGACTGAAAGGCCTCGTTTTTAGTAAGATGGAACAAGAAAGCAACTTGTTGGAAGTAATACATTTTGATGTGTGCAGTCCAATGAGTGCTGAGGCACGCAGTGGATATCGTTATGTTCTTACTTCACAGATGATTTGAGTAGATGCTGAGAATATTTACTTGATGAAACACAAGTCTGAATTATTGAAAGGTTCAAGTAATTTCAGAGTGAAGTTGAAGATTGTCGTGACAAGAGGATAAAATGTCTATGATATGATCATAGAGATGAATATCTGAGTTACGAGTTTGGCACACAATTAAGACATTGTGGAAATCATTTCACAACTAATACCGATTGGAACACCATAGAGTGATGGTGTGTCCGAACATCATAACTGCACCCTATTGGATATGGTGCATACCATGATGTGTCTTATCGAATTACCACTATCGTTTATGGGTTAGGCATTAGAGACAACCGCATTCACTTCAAATAGGGCACCACGCAATTCCGTTGAGACGACACCGTATGAACTATGGTTTAGAGAAACCTAAGCTGTCGTTTCTTAAAAGTTTGGGGCTGCGACGCTTATGTGAAAAAGTTTCAGGCTGATAAGCTCGAACCCAAAGCGGATAAATGCATCTTCATAGAATACCCAAAACAGTTGGGTATACCTCCTATTTCAGATCTGGAAGCAAAAGTGATTGTTTCTAGAAACGGGTCCTTTCTCGAGGAAAAGTTTCTCTCGAAAGAATTGAGTGGGAGGATGGTGGAGACTTGATGAGGTTATTGAACCATGACTTCAACTAGTGTGGAGCAGGGCACAAGAAGTTGTTCCTGTGGCACCTACACCAATTGAAGTGGAAGCTTATGATAGTGAAATTGAAACTTCGGATCAAGTCACTACCAAACCTCGTAGGTCGACAAGGATGCATACTACTTCAGAGTGGTACGTAATCCTGTCTTGGAAGTCATGTTGCTAGAAAACAATGAACCTACGAGCTATGGAGAAGCGATGGTGGGCCCAGATTCCAACGAATGGCTCAAGGCCATAAAATCCGAGAGAGGATCCATGTATAAAAGCAAAGTATAGACTTTGGAAGAACTACTTGATGGTCGTAAGGCTGTTGGGTGAAGATGGATTTTAAAAGAAAGACGGACAATGATGGTAAGTGTCACCATTAAGAAAGCTCGACTTGTCGTTAAGATGTTTTCCGACAAGTTCAAGGAGTTGACTATGATGAGACTTTCTCACTCGTAGTGATGCTAAGAGTCTGTTGAAATTATATTAGCAGGTACTGCATTATTTATGAAATCTTGCAGATAGGATGTCAAAATATTGTTTCCTCGACGATTTTCTTGAGGAAAGGTTGTATGTGATACAACCAGAAGGTTTTGTCAATCCTGAAAGATGCTAACAAGTATGCAAAGCTCCAGCAATCCTTCTAAGGACTGGAGTAAGCATCTCGGAGTTGGAATGTACGCTTTGATGAGATGATCAAAGGTTTTCGGTTTATACAAAGTTTATGAGAAACTTGTAATTCCAAAGAAGTGAGTGGGAGCACTATAGAATTTTTGATGAGTATATGTCGTTAACATATTGTTGATCAGAAATGATGTAGAATTTCTAGAAAGCATACAGGGTTATTTGAAAAGTGTTTTTCAATGGAAAACCTGGATTAAGCTACTTGAACATTGAGCATCAAGATCTATAAGGATAGATCAAAAACGCTTAATAGTACTTTCAAATGAATACATACCGTGACAAGATTTTTAAGGAGTTCAAAATAGATCAGCAAAGAAGGAGTTCTTGGCTGTGTTACAAGGTGTGAGTATTGAGTAAGACTCAAAACCTGACCACGGCAGAAGAGAGAGAAAGGACGAAGGTCGTCCCCTATGCTTTAGACGTAGGCTCTACAGTATGCTATGCTGTGTACTGCACCTGAAGTGTGCCTTGCCATGAGTTAGTCAAGGGGTACAATAGTGATACAGGAATGGATCACATGACAGCGGTCGAACTTATCCTTAGTAACTAGTGGACTAGGGAATTTTCTCGATTATGGAGGTGGTAAAAGAGTTCGTCATAAAGGGTTACGTTGATGCAAACTTTGACACTAATCCGGATGACTCTGAGTAGTGAACCGGATTCGTATAGTAGAGCAGTTATTTGGAATAGCTCCGAGTAGCGCGTGGTAGCTGCATCTACAAGATGACATAGAGATTTGTAAAGCACACACGGATCTGAAAGGTTCAGACCCGTTGACTAATAACCTCTCTCACAAGCGAGATATGAACAAACCCCATGGGTGTTGGATTCATTACAATCACATAGTGATGTGAACTAGATTATTGACTCTAGTGCAAGTGGGAGACTGTTGGAAATATGCCCTAGAGGCAATAATAAAATGGTTATTATTATATTTCCTTGTTCATGATAATTGTCTATTGTTCATGCTATAATTGTATTAACTGGAAACCGTAATACATGTGTGAATACATAGACAACAACATGTCCCTAGTAAGCCTCTAGTTGACTAGCTCGTTGATCAATAGATGGTTATGGTTTCCTGACCATGGACATTGGATGTCATTGATAACGGGATCACATCATTAGGAGAATGATGTGATGGACAAGACCCAATCCTAAGCATGGCACAAGATCGTGTAGTTCGTTTGCTAAGAGCTTTTCTAATGTCAAGTATCGTTTCCTTAGACCATGAGATTGTGCAACTCCCGGATACTGTAGGAATGCTTTGGGTGTACCAAACGTCACAGCGTAACTGGGTGGCTATAAAGGTGCACTACAGGTATCTCCGAAAGTGTCTGTTGGGTTGGCACGAATCGAGACTGGGATTTGTCACTCCGTATGATGGAGAGGTATCTCTGGGCCCACTCGGTAATGCATCATCATAATGAGCTCAATGTGACTAATGAGTTAGCCACGGGATCATGCGTTACGGAACGAGTAAAGAGACTTGCCGGTAACAAGATTGAACGAGGTATTGGGCTACCGATGATCGAATCTCGGGCAAGTAACATACCGATAGACAAAGGGAATTGTATACGGGATTGATTGAATCCCCGGCATCGTGGTTCATCCGATGTGATCATCGTGGAACATGTGGGAGCCAATATGGGTATCCAGATCCTGCTATTGGTTATTGACCGGAGAGGTGTCTCGGTCATGTCTGCATGGTTCCCGAACCCGTAGGGTCTACACACTTATGGTTCGGTGACGCTAGAGTTGTTATGGGAAATAGTATGTGGTTACCGAAGGTTGTTCGGAGTCCTGGATGAGATCCCGGACATGATGAGGAGCTCCGGAATGGTCCGAAGGTGAAGATCGGTATATTGGACGAAGGGTATTGGAGTCCGGAATTGTTCCGGGGGTACCAGGCTATGGCCAGTGTAACATCCCAAATTTTCAATTTGGAATGTTATACATTAGATCATCATTGCATATCATATTTTATTGCATTTTGGTTTGATCCTAGAAATTCTACGCAACTCAAGGACCCACGGAGAGAGTTGGGGATTTCGTTATTTTCGTATTTGAGATTTATCAAATTTTGAAAATAGGATCATTTGGTTTTATTTATTTTATCCTCAATTATTCCAATTATAAAAATATGAGAGAGGGAATAAAATGACTTTCCCAAAATATAGGAATATTGAAGATTTAATAAAAAAATCAAATAAGATTTTATTTCGGAGTTTTCGGATATTTTATTTGAATTTAGGAAAAATGTGCGTTTTTCAAAATTGCATTTAGGCCCCGAATAAATGTTCATCTTGTCCGGCTTGATTTTAGAAGCCGGGGAAAATTTATTTCAGAATTTTTGGAATCCGTTTGGTATTTCTTTTAATCGTTTTCCTGCGCGTAATTATTTAAAAAAACGAAACCGACTATGGGCCGTAACCGATCAAGACTCCGCCTGACGGGGCTTTATATAGCGCCGAGCCGGCCTAGCCCGAGGCCAAACCCTAGCCGCCTCGAGCCCTGCGCCGCCCCAGCCCGACCCCGCCTCGCCGCCCGCCGCCGCCGCCCGACCTCGTCGCCGGAGCCGCCGCCTCGCCGGAGCCGGAGGTAGCCGCCGGTTTTCTCGCGAAAAACCGTTCGGTTTTTCCGCGGTTTTTCGTCGGTTTTTTTTAGATCGGTTTTTTTTGGTTTAGCGAGCGTTCGCTCGGTCGTTCGTTTTATTGAACGCGTTCGTCGTTTAGATCCAGTTAACGAACGTTCGTTCGTTAATCTGTTCGACGTTTTTCTTTTCTCGGATTTATTCCGCGATTTTTCTGATCGCGATTTCCGATCAGATTTTCGAACTAGTATATTTTTTCGCTCGTTTATTGATATCAGGCGATTCAAGCGCCTAGAGTTTCGTCTCGAAATTCTCTTTCCGTTTAACCAACTAAAACAAGTTTTCTGTTTCTGTAAAATTTGACCTAGGTCCAGATTAGTAAACGAAGTTTGTTTCTTTCGCCGTTTGACTTTCGTTGTTTCGTTCGATTTGATTCTTTTTGCAAACCGGAGTTCTTGAGTTGAAATTTCTGGTTAGTTCTCTTATTTGAGTTTTACCCGTGCATTAGATGAGTACTTATTGTTTCCTTGTTTGTTTACGATAGAGTACCCGGAGTGCGCCGCTTGCTACTTCGAATCGCTGGGTTTCGCGGATCATCAGCAAGGCAAGTAACACTTTGATCATACCCCTTTTACTACCCAGTTTTATTGCATTAGATCAATCCTCAACATTGCATGGTTAGGATCTAATTAAATTGTGGGTATTGGGATGTAGTTGAGGTAGTACCTATTACCTGTTTATTATCAAACCCTTGGGAGTTACTTCTACGTTTGCCTATATCGCTATGCTATGCTAGTAGACGTGGATTGGGTTTGAGAGATATTCACGACAGATGTGATATTATTAATTAATGGTTTACTTAAGGTGGCAACTAAAACTCACATCTGGGTGGATTGAGGTACCTGGGTATTCCAGGATTGCCTGTTTTTCTTTTTGGACCGCCACCCAGGTTCAAAGGGATCTTGAGATTATTCATGCTAGAAACTTCCGTGTGCAGCCACAAGCTATTATGGGCTCTAGCATAGTTGATTAAGTTGTGTGAACTCTTACAGTGGTAGACTATCAGATGTAGGGGATGTAGGTGTACCGGTCTACCCATCGTAAGGTGCTAACGCTTCTGAAAGACTGTGTCTCGGTCATCCGTTTCTCAAACATCATGTAGTGCGAGAATCAAGCGGAGGCGATCGAGTCTTGTGGGGAAAAGTGCGCAAACCTCTGCAGAGTGTACAATCTAATCATGGTTAGGCGTGTCCCCGATTATGGACATCTTGAGTATCTAGTACTTGGATTATCATGTGAATCTCATCATGTTACTTTAATTAATCTTGCTGGGTTAATGATGATACTTAATTGGGATTGAGATGCTGCCAACCATCTCAATGTTTAACAACCACCATGATAGTTAAATAAAATTTATTCCTTTGCAGTACGGAAAAACTGGCTTTTCGCAAAACTGTAACCATAGAGCTTTCTACCAGCCATATATGCATGTAGTATAGCATTGTTATGTTCATTATTCTCTATGTGTTACATTGCCAGCATATTCCATGAGCTGACCCGTTTCCGGGCTGCAACGTTTTAGGTTGCAGACTTTTCAGACGACGAGTAAGGTGCCTTAGGTCGTGGTCTTATACTCAGTGATGCCGTTGGAGTTGATGGACTCACTATTCTTCCAAGTCTTCCGCTGTTATCATATTAGATGGCCTTAAGCCATATTTGTGATACTTATTCTCTTTCGAGATATTCGTTGTAATAAGTGTGTGATTGCTAATCTGTTATAAATCCTCCATTTGTACTGTGCGTGTCAGCATTACTGATCCAGGGATGACACTGGTGCACAGCAGCACAGACTGTTTGAGGTCTGGTTGCTACAAAGGTGGTATCAGAGTACACGCTGACTGTAGGACACGACCACTAAGCTTAAACCCTAGAACACTACTCTCTTCTCATTTCTGACTCCTCTCCACTTTCTACTCTTTTAGGAATGGCGAATGCAAGGAACAAGTTCATGCAACCAGATGAAGATACACCTTTTGGACGACACTTGAAGGAAGTCACTAAGTACTTGAACATTGGAATACCAAGCATCACCGGAACCTACAACGCCACACTACCAGAAGAGGAGAGCTGGAAGATTCAAGTTCAAATTCCAGGAAGGACGTTTACACCAGTCACTGAGCCTATAAAGTTTTCTTTTGAAGCACCAACCTGGAGTTTAGGGAAGAGCATGGCAGCCCACATCTCTATGGGACGCATTGGAGAAGTCTACCACAGGGAGCTTAAGGATACTATTTATCAGATTTGTGGACGCCGAGACGAGCAATGGGAGATGATCGGCACCAAGAAGGATGGATCAATTGCAGCTTTCATCCAGGAGCAAAACCAACACATTCGTCGCCAGGAGAACCAGATGTGCTCAGACATGATAGATCTGAAGAAGGCATTGACCAAGATCAAGGAGTTGGAGGAAGAAGTCAAGGCTACACGCGAGGATTATTTGGAGGAAATCGTCGCACTAGTAGGGAAGAATGACAACCTGGAGAAGAAGATTGGAGTATTCATGGGAAATCCAGCATCAAAAGGAGAAGATGATGAATGCGCTTGCCCGGATAACTACATCATCATCGACGACACCGACTCGGAACCAAGTGAAGATGACTTTGTTGATGAAGCTGGAGCAGATATCATGGAGTCTTCGACTGATCAAAATTTCTAGTAGACCACCATATCAGTAGTAGTATTCCCCCATGTATATAGTATAGTTCGAGCACTTTTGTAACGCTAGTTAGATCGATTGTATGCATTGTTTGATTTGATTGAGTGATATTGATTGTGTTTGTCTCATGAGCATATGGGTAGTGTTTTCTCTCTAGACCTCATTCTATTCTAAACTCTCATCTTTTCTAAACCTATGAGATGCCTCCGAGACGTGACACCGGATTTGTTTTCCCACCGGAGATCACACAGTTGATTCAGCAGCAGAATGCCCTGATGCAAGTGTTAGTACAGAACCAAGGCAAGAACAACAACAACAACAACAACAACAACAACAACAACAACAACAACAACAACAACCCACCACCACCACCTGTTGATCACTTAGCCCATTTCTTGAGGCTAAATCCGCCGGTGTTTTCCAGCAGCACCGAGCCGATTATTGCAGATGATTGGCTCCGCAAAGTTGGAAGGGAGTTGACCACTGCAGGATGCACAGATGCAGAGAGAGTGCGTTTTGCCGCACATCAGCTTGATGGACCCGCAGCATCTTGGTGGGAGAATTACACAGCCACACCCTATTGACACTGTCACATGGGACCAGTTTCAGCAAGCTTTTCGTACAGCCCATGTTTCAGCAGGAGCTATGGCTATGAAGAAGCGTGAGTTTCGCAACCTACACCAAGGAGGACGCACCATAGGCCAGTATGTGGAGGATTTCAGTAAGTTAGCACGTTATGCACCAGATGACGTTGCTACAGATGCAGCCAAGCAGGAGAAGTTTCTGGAAGGACTGAATGATGAGCTGAGCATGCAGCTAATTGGTAGCAACCTTCAATAACTACCAGGAGTTGGTAGATAGAGCACTCATGATTGAAGGGAAGCAGCAGCAGATTGAAAACCGTAAGAGGAAGTATGGACAAGGGAAGTACAATTCTGGAGCTCAGCAGAAGCCACGTTCTACCCCGAAATCGGGAGGACAGTTTCAGCATACCCATGGAGGAGGTAGTTCGCACAACCATAATGGCTCCAAGAATGGTAATGGGAATGGAGGAAGCAACGGACAGAACCGTACCAACCCTTCAACCCCAGCTAAGAGAGACCTGAGCCAAGTCACTTGCTTTAAGTGCTAGAAGACTGGACATTATGCCAATGAATGTCCTGAAGCCCAGAATGGTAATGGAAATGGAAGCTCTGGGAAGAAGCCGATCCCTTTCAACAAAGGACATGTGAACCACGTTTACGTGGAGGAGGTTGAAGCACAGCCTGATGTAGTAATAGGTAAGTTTTTGGTTAAGTCATTTACTGCACTCGTTCTTTTCGATACTGGTGCATCGCATTCATACATATCAAGGGGATTTGTGGATAAGTATAAGTTGCCCACCAAGGTTCTTAAAACACCTATGTTAGTAAGTTCACCAGGAGCAGAGTATATGGCAAGCCAAGGATGTTTCAGATGCCGTTGGCCATAGGTAGGCATGTTTTCCCCTCAGACCTAATAGTTTTGGAGTCGCAAGGTTTGGATGTAATTTTGGGTATGGATTGGCTATCGATGTATGGAGGAAACATCGATTGCGCCAGTAAGATGATTTCGCTTACCACCCCAGAAGGAAGAAGGATTAAGTATGTATCCCGGCATATGCCGAAGAGAACTCAGGTGAATTCCTTATCAGGAGTTGTATAGGAGGAAGTACCAGTGGTGAAGGATTACCCGGATGTTTTTCCAGAAGACTTGCCAGGCATGCCACCGGATAGAGACATTGAGTTTCTGATTGAACTTTTGCCAGGCACAGGACCAATATCTAAGAGACCGTACAGGATGCCTGCAAAAGATTTGGAGGAAATTAAGAAGCAGATTAAGGAGTTACTGGATAAAGGCTATATTCGCCCAAGTTCGTCACCTTGGGGATCACCAGTACTTCTAGTGGAGAAGAAAGATGGATCGTTGAGAATGGTTGTTGATTATCGAGGATTGAACGAAGTGACCATCAAGAACAAGTACCCACTGCCAATGATCAATGATTTGCTTGACCGCTTACAAGGAGCTACGGTATTTTCCAAGGTCGATCTACGATCAGGGTACCACCAGTTGAAGATTCGAGAGCAGGATATACCTAAGACGGCTTTTACCACCAGGTATGGGCTGTATGAGTATACCGTTATGTCATTTGGTCTGACTAACGCACCTGCCTATTTTATGAACCTGATGAACAAAGTGTTTATGGAGTTTTTGGATAAGTTCGTCGTGGTGTTCATTGATGATATTTTGGTCTACTCAAAGAATGAAGAGGAGCATAAGGAGCATTTGCGTTTGGTACTTGAGAAACTCAGCGAACATCAGTTATACGCCAAATTTAGCAAGTGTGAGTTTTGGCTGAAGGAAGTTGGATTCCTCGGACATGTTATATCCGGAGAAGGAATAGCAGTAGACCCCGCCAAAGTTGACACAGTAACAAGTTGGGAATCACCCACGTCAGTTGGAGAGATCCGGAGTTTTCTTGGACTTGCAGGATACTACCAGAGGTTCATTGAGAATTTCTCAAAGATTGCAAAACCCATGACTGAGCTATTGAAGAAAGACACCAAATTCAATTGGACTGAGGAATGTGAAGCTAGTTTCCAAGAGTTGAAGAAACGATTGGTTACATATCCAGTGTTGATTCTGCCAGACCAACGCAAGGATTATGAAGTTTATTGTGATGCTTCACGTCGAGGACTTGGAGCAGTGCTTATGCAGGAAGGAAGAGTTGTTTCATATGCTTCACGACAACTTAAACCCCATGAGAAGAATTATGCCACGCATGATTTGGAATTAGCAGCCGTAGTGCATGTGTTGAAGACATGGAGACATTTTCTCATCGGAAACCATTGTGAGGTGTACACGGATCACAAGAGTTTGAACTACATTTTCACGCAGAAGGAGTTGAATCTCAGGCAGAGGAGATGGTTGGAGCTCATTAAGGATTATGATATGAGATTGCATTATCACCCAGGGAAGGCTAACGTAGTAGCAGATGCGTTGAGCCGCAAGAGCCATGTCAACACACTCATGACAGGAGAGTTACCCCAGGAGTTAGCCGAGAATCTTCGCGAGCTATGTTTGGAGATAGTTCCAAGAGGCTATTTAGCAACGTTGGAGATTCAGTCTACCCTGATGGAAAAGATCAGAGAAGCTCAGAAGACAGACAAGGAAATTAACGAGATAAAGGAAAAGATGAGCAAAGGAAAAGCCAAGGGATTTCGTGAGGATGAGCACGATACCTTATGGTTTGAGGACCGCGTTTATGTGCCCAATGATCCGGAGATCAGGAAGTTGATCTTGCAAGAGGCCCATGATTCACCGTACACGATTCACACAGGAAATACCAAGATGTATTTGGATTTGAAGGATACTTTCTGGTGGACCGGTATGAAGAAGGATATTGCGGAGTATGTAGCAGTTTGTGATGTATGTCAGAGAGTGAAGGCAGAACATCAGAAGCCAGCAGGATTGCTACAACCATTGGCGATACCCGAATGGAAGTGGGATAAACTAGGCATGGATTTTATCACGGGATTGCCCAGGACTCGTTCAGGCTATGACTCAATATGGGTTGTAGTCGATCGTTTGACGAAAGTAGCTCATTTCATCCCAGTGAAGACCACCTACAGCAGTGCTAAGTTGGCAAAGATATACATGACCAGAATCGTATGTTTGCATGGAGTTCTGAGGACCATTGTATCAGATAGAGGAACCCAGTTTACCTCGAAGTTTTGGAATCAGTTACATGAAACTTTGGGAACCAGGCTAGAATTCAGTATAGCCTTTCACCCACAGACAGATGGACAGACCGAGAGAGTCAATCAGATTTTGGAAGACATGTTGAGAGCTTGTGTGCTAGATTATGGATCTAGTTGGGACGACAATTTGCCATATGCAGAGTTTTCTTACAACAACAGTTATCAAACCAGTTTGAAGATGGCCCCTTTCAAAGCTTTGTACGGAAGAAGGTGTAGAACACCATTGTTATGGGACGAAGTTGGAGACCGTCAGTTGTTTGGACCAGATTTGATTAAAGAGTCTGAACAGAAAGTGAGGTTGATTCGCGATAGGCTCAAGGTAGCCCAGTCCAGGCAGAAGAGTTATGCGGATTCTAAACGCAAGGAGACAGTTCACGAAGTCGGAGACAGGGTTCATCTTCGAGTATCACCACTTCGAGGAGTGAAGCGCTTTGGAGTTAAGGGAAAGTTAGCGCCCCGTTTTGTAGGACCATACAGAGTTTTGGAGCGTATGGGAGAAGTTGCTTACAAGCTGGAATTGCCTGAAGGATTGTCAGGAGTTCATGACGTATTTCATGTTTCCCAGTTGAAGAAGTGCCACGTAGAGATGGTTGAGATACCACTGAGAGATACAGTGCCACTGGAAGCGATTCAGTTGGAAAGTGATCTGACCTATGAGGAGAAACCAGTTAAGATTCTTGAGTATGCCAGCCGAGTCACCCGCAGCAAGGTTATCAAGTTCTGCAATGTTCAGTGGAGTCACCGCACTGAGGATGAAGCCACCTGGGAGGGAGAGGAAGATCTACGGAAGAACCACTCTCACCTAGTTTCTAGCCAACCCGAATCTCGAGGGCGAGATTCATCTTAAGGGGGTAGGTTTGTAACATCCCAAATTTTCAATTTGGAATGTTATACATTAGATCATCATTGCATATCATATTTTATTGCATTTTGGTTTGATCCTAGAAATTCTACGCAACTCAAGGACCCACGGAGAGAGTTGGGGATTTCGTTATTTTCGTATTTGAGATTTATCAAATTTTGAAAATAGGATCATTTGGTTTTATTTATTTTATCCTCAATTATTCCAATTATAAAAATATGAGAGAGGGAATAAAATGACTTTCCCAAAATATAGGAATATTGAAGATTTAATAAAAAATCAAATAATATTTTATTTCGGAGTTTTCGGATATTTTATTTGAATTTAGGAAAAATGTGCGTTTTTCAAAATTGCATTTAGGCCCCAAATAAATGTTCATCTTGTCCGGCTTGATTTTAGAAGCCGGGGAAAATTTATTTTGGGATTTTTGGAGTCCGTTTGGTATTTCTTTAATCATTTTTCTGCGTGTAATTATTTAAAAAAACGAAACCGACTATGGGCCGTAACCGGTCAGGACTCCGCCTGACCGGGCTTTATATAGCGCCGAGCCGGCCCAGCCTGAGGCCAAACCCTAGCCGCCTCGAGCCCTGTGCCGCCCCAGCCCGACCCCGCCTCGCCGCCGCCGCCGCCCGCCGCCGCCGCCCGACCTCGTCGCCGGAGCCGGAGGTAGCCGCCGGTTTTCTCGTGAAAAACCGTTCGGTTTTTCCGTGGTTTTTCGTCGGTTTTTTTTAGATCCGTTTTTTTTGGTTTAGCGAGCGTTCGCTTGGTCGTTCGTTTTATTGAACGCGTTCTTCGTTTAGATCCAGTTAACGAACGTTCGTTCGTTAATCTGTTCGACATTTTTCTTTTCTCGGATTTATTCCGCGATTTTTCTGATCACGATTTCTGATTAGATTTTCGAACTAGTATATTTTTCGCTCGTTTATCGGAATCAGGCGATTCAAGCGCCTAGAGTTTCATCTCGAAATTCTCTTTCCGTTTAACCAACTCAAACAAGTTTTCTGTTTCTGTAAAATTTGACCTAGGTCCAGATTAGTAAACGAAGTTTCTTTCTTTCGCCGTTTGACTTTCGTTGTTTCGTTCGATTTGATTCTTTTTGCAAACCGGAGTTCTTAAGTTGAACTTTCTGGTTAGTTCTCTTATTTGAGTTTTACCCATGCATTAGATGAGTACTTATTGTTTGCTTGTTTGTTTACGATAGAGTACCCGGAGTGCGCCGCTTGCTACTTCGAATCGCTGGGTTTCGCGGATCATCAGCAAGGCAAGTAACACTTTGATCATACCCCTTTTACTACCCAGTTTTATTGCATTAGATCAATCCTCAACATTGCATGGTTAGGATCTAATTAAATTGTGGGTATTGGGATGTAGTTGAGGTAGTACCTATTACCTGTTTATTATCAAACCCTTGGGAGTTACTTCTACGTTTGCCTATATCGCTATGCTATGCTAGTAGACGTGGATTGGGTTTGAGAGATATTCACGACAGATGTGAGATTGTTAATTAATGGTTTACTTAAGGTGGCAACTAAAACTCACATCTGGGTGGATTGAGGTACCTGGGTATTCCAGGATTGCCTTTTTTCTTTTTGGACCGCCACCCAGGTTCAAAGGGATCATGAGATTATTCATGCTAGAAACTTCCGTGTGCAGCCACAAGCTATTATGGGCTCTAGCATAGTTGATTAAGTTGTGTGAACTCTTACAGTGGTAGACTATCAGATGTAGGGGATGTAGGTGTACCGGTCTACCCATCGTAAGGTGCTAACGCTTCTGAAAGACTGTGTCTCGGTCATCCGTTTCTCAAACATCATGTAGTGCGAGAATCAAGCGGAGGCGATCGAGTCTTGTGGGGAAAAGTGCGCAAACCTCTGCAGAGTGTACAATCTAATCATGGTTAGCCGTGTCCCCGGTTATGGACATCTTGAGTATCTAGTACTTGGATTATCATGTGAATCTCATCATGTTACTTTAATTAATCTTGCTGGGTTAATGATGATACTTAATTGGGATTGAGATGCTGTCAACCATCTCAATGTTTAACAACCACCATGATAGTTAAATAAAATTTATTCCTTTGCAGTACGGAAAAACTGGCTTTTCGCAAAACTGTAACCATAGAGCTTTCTACCAGCCATATATGCATGTAGTATAGCATTGTTATGTTCATTATTCTCTATGTGTTACATTGCCAGCATATTCCATGTGCTGACCCGTTTCCGGGCTGCAACGTTTCATGTTGCAGACTTTTCAGACGACGAGTAAGGTGCCTTAGGTCATGGTCTTGTACTCAGTGATGCTGTTGGAGTTGATGGACTCACTATTCTTCCAAGTCTTCCGTTGTTATCGTATTAGATGGCCTTAAGCCATATTTGTCATACTTATTCTCTTTTGAGATATTCGTTGTAATAAGTGTGTGATTGCTACTCTGTTATAAATCCTCCATTTGTACTGTGCGTGTCAGCATTACTGATCTAGGGATGACACTGGTGCACAGCAGCACAGACTGTTTGAGGTCTGGTCGCTACAGCCAGCATGTCCGAAAGGGGTTTCGGAGGCCCCGGCAAGCGTTGGGGTCCTTATGGGCCAAGGGGAAGGGGCAAACCAGCCCACTAAGGGGCTGTGCCCCCCTCCCAACCCCTCTCACGTAACCAGGAGAGGTGGGGGAGCCACCCCTAGGGCAGCCGCCCCTCCCGGCTTGGGGGGCAAGTTTCCTAGGGGGTGGGGGCGCCCAAACCCATCTAGGGTTTCCCCTGGCCGCCGCCTCCTCCTCTAGATCCATCTAGAGGGGCCGGCCCCCTCTCCCCTTCCCCCTATATATAGTGAGGGGGTGGGAGGGCAGCCACACCCTTCCCTTGGCACAGCCCCTTCCTCCTCATACATCTCCTCCTCCTCCGTAGTGCTTGGCGAAGCCCTGCCGGAGAACCACGAGCTCCATTGCCACCACGCCGTCGTGCTGCTGGAGTTCTCCCTCAACTTCTCCTCTCCCCTTGCTGGATCAAGAAGGAGGGGACGTCCCCGGGCTGTACGTGTGTTGAACGCGGAGGCGCCGTCCGTTCAGCGCTAGATGGGATCTTCCGCGATTTGAATCGCCGCGAGTACGACTCCATCAACCGTGTTCTTGTAACGCTTCTGCTTAGCGATCTTCAAGGGTATGAAGATGCACTCCCTCTCTCTCGTTGCTAGCATCTCCTAGATTGATCTTGGTGACACGTAGGAAAATTTTGAATTATTGCTACGTTCCCCAACACTTCGGAGATGGAGATCACAAGCACAAGATGATGATGGCCATATCATATCACATATATTGATTGCATGTGATGTTTATATTTTATGCATCGTATCTTGCTTTGATTGACGGTAGCATTATAAGATGATCTCTCACTAAATTATCAAAGTATAAGTGTTCTCCCTGAGTATGCACCGTCGCGAAAGTTCTTCGTGCTGAGACACCACGTGATGATCGGCTGTGATAGGCTCTACGTTCAAATACAACGGGTGCAAAACAGTTGCACACGCGGAATACTCAGGTTAAACTTCACGAGCCTAGCATATAACAGATATGGCCTCAGAACACGGAGACCGAAAGTTCGAGCATGAATCATATAGTAGATATGATCAACATAGTGATGTTCACCATTGAAACTACTCCATCTCACGTGATGATCGGACATGGTTTAGTTTATTTGGATCACGTGATCACTTAGAAGATTAGAGGGATGTCTATCTAAGTGGGAGTTCTTAAGTAATATGATTAATTGAACTTAAATTTATCATGAACTTAGTACCTGATAGTATTTTGCTTGTCTATGTTGATTATAGATAGATGGCCCGTATTGTTGTTCCGTTGAATTTTAATGTGTTCCTTGAGAAAGCAAAGTTGAAAGATGATGGTAGCAATTACACGGACTGGGTCCGTAACTTGAGGATTATCCTCATTGCTGCACAGAAGAATTACGTCCTAGAAGCACCGCTAGATGCCAGACCTGCTGCAGGAGCAACACCAGATGTTATGAACGTCTGGAAGAGCAAAGCTGATGACTCCTCAATAGTTCAGTGTGCCATGCTTTACAGCTTAGAACCGGGACTTCAACGACGTTTTGAACATCATGGAGCATATGAGATGTTCCAGGAGTTGAAGTTAATATTTCAAGCAAATTCCCGGATTGAGAGATATGAAGTCTCCAATAAGTTCTACAGCTGCAAGATGGAGGAGAATAGTTCTGTCAGTGAGCATATACTCAAAATGTCTGGGTATAACAATCACTTGATTCAACTGGGAGTTAATCTTCCGGATGATAGCGTCATTGACAGAATTCTTCAATCACTGCCACCAAGCTACAAGAGCTTCGTGATGAACTATAACATGCAAGGGATGGATAAGACAATTCCTGAGCTCTTCGCAATGCTAAAGGTTGCGGAGATAGAAATCAAGAAAGAGCATCAAGTGTTGATGGTCAACAAGACCACTAGTTTCAAGAAAAAGGGCAAAGGGGAGAAGAAGGGGAACTTCAAGAAGAACAGCAAACAAGTTGCTGCTTAGGAGAAGAAACCCAAGTCTGGACCTAAGCCTGAGACTGAGTGCTTCTACTGGAAACAGACTGGTCACTGGAAGCGGAACTGCCCCAAGTATTTGGCGGATAAGAAGGATGGCAAGGTGAACAAAGGCATATGTGATATACATGTTATTGATGTGTACCTTACTAATGCTCGCAGTAGCACCTGGGTATTTGATACTGGTTCTGTTCCTAATATTTGCAACTCGAAACATGGACTACGGATTAAGCGAAGATTGGCTAAGGACGAGGTGACGATGCGCGTGGGAAATGGTTCCAAAGTCGATGTGATCGCGTTCGGCATGCTATCTCTACATCTACCTTCGGGATTAGTTTTAGACCGGAATAATTGTTATTTGGTGCCAGCGTTAAGCATGAACATTATATCTGGATCTTGTTTGATGTGAGACGGTTATTCATTTAGATCAGAGAATAATGGTTGTTCTATTTATATGAGTAATATCTTTTATGGTCATGCACCCTTGAAGAATGGTCTATTTTTGTTAAATCTAGATAGTAGTGATACACATATTCATAATATTGAAGCCAAAAGATGCAGAGTTGATAATGATAGTGCAACTTATTTATGGCACTACCGTTTAGGTCATATCGGTGTAAAGCGCATGAAGAAACTCCATGCTGATGGACTTTTGGAACCACTTGATTATGAATCACTTGGTACTTGCGAACCGTGCCTCATGGGCAAGATGACTAAAACGCCGTTCTCCGGAACTATGGAGTGAGCAACAGATTTGTTGGAAATCATACATACAGATGTATGTGGTCCGATGAATGTTGAGGCTCGCGGCGGATATCGTTATTTTCTCACCTTCACAGATGATTTGAGTAGATATGGGTATATCTAATTAATAAAACATAAGTCTGAAACATTTGAATTCAAAGAATTTCAGAGTGAAGCTGAAAATCATCGTAACAAGAAAATAAAGTTTCTACGATCGGATCGTGGAGGAGAATATTTGAGTTACGAGTTTGGTCTTCATTTGAAACAATGCGGAATAGTTTCGCAACTCACGCCACCCGGAACACCACAGCGTAATGGTGTGTCTGAACGTCGTAATCGTACTTTACTAGATATGGTGCGATCTATGATGTCTCTTACTGATTTACCGCTATCGTTCTAGGGTTATGCTTTAGAGACGGCTGCATTCACGTTAAATAGGACACCATCGAAATCCGTTGAGACGACGCCTTATGAAATGTGGTTTGGCAAGATACCAAAGTTGTCGTTTCTTAAAGTTTGGGGCTGCGATGCTTATGTGAAAAAGCTTCAACCTGATAAGCTCGAACCCAAGTCAGAAAAATGTGTCTTCATAGGATACCCAAAAGAGACTGTTGGGTACACCTTCTATCACAGATCTGAAGGCAAGACTTTTGTTGCTAAATTTGGAATCTTTCTAGAAAAGGAGTTTCTCTCGAAAGAAGTGAATGGGAGGAAAGTAGAACTTGATGAGGTAACTATACCTGCTCCCATATTGGAAAGTAGTTCATCACAGAAACCGGTTTCTGCGACACCTACACCAATTAGTGAGGAAGTTAATGATGATGCCCATCAAACTTCAGATCAAGTTGTTACTGAACCTCGTAGGTCAACCAGAGTAAGATCCGCACCAGAGTGGTACGGTAATCATGTTCTGGAGGTTATGTTACTGGACCATGACGAACCTACGAACTATGAAGAAGCGATGGTGAGCCCAGATTCCACAAAATGGCTTGAGGCCATGAAATCTGAGATGGGATCCATGTATGAGAACAAAGTGTGGACTTTGGTTGACTTGTCCGATGATGGGCAAGCCATTGAGAATAAATGGATCTTCAAGAAGAAGACTGACGCTGACGGTAATGTTACTGTCTATAAAGCTCAACTTGTTGCGAAAGGTTTTCGACAAGTTCAAGGGATTGACTACGATGAGACTTTCTCACCCGTAGCAATGCTTAAGTCTGTCCGAATCATGTTAGCAATTGCCGCATTTTATGATTACGAAATTTGGCAAATGGATGTCAAAACTGCATTCCTGAATGGATTTCTGGAAGAAGAGTTGTATATGATGCAACCGGAAGATTTTGTCGATCCAAAAGGAGCTAACAAAGTGCAAGATCCAGCGATCCATTTATGGACTGGTGCAAGCCTCTCGGAGTTGGAATAAACGTTTTGATAGTGTGATCAAAGCATTCGGTTTTATACAGACTTTTGGAGAAGCCTGTATTTACAAGAAAGTGAGTGGGAGCTCTATAGCATTTCTGATATTATATGTGGATGACATATTACTGATTGGAAATGATATAGAATTTCTGGATAGCATAAAGGGATACTTGAATAAGAGTTTTTCAATGAAAGACCTCGGTGAAGCTGCTTATATATTGGGCATCAAGATCTATAGAGATAGATCAAGATGCTTAATTGGACTTTCACAAAGCACATACCTTGACAAAGTTTTGAAGAAGTTCAAAATGGATCAAGCAAAGAAAGGGTTCTTGCCTGTGTTACAAGGTGTGAAGTAGAGTAAGACTCAATGCCCGACCACTGCAGAAGATAGAGAGAAGATGAAAGATGTTCCCTATGCTTCAGCCATAGGCTCTATCATGTATGCAATGCTGTGTACCAGACCTGATGTGTGCCTTGCTATAAGTTTAGCAGGGAGGTACCAAAGTAATCCAGGAGTGGGTCACTGGACAGCGGTCAAGAACATCCTGAAATACCTGAAAAGGACTAAGGATATGCTTCTCGTTTATGGAGGTGACAAAGAGCTAGTCGTAAATGGTTACGTCGATGCAAGCTTTGACACTGATCCGGACGATTCTAAATTGCAAACCGGATATGTGTTTACATTGAACGGTGGAGCTGTCAGTTGGTGCAGTTCTAAACAAAGCATTGTGGCAGGATCTATGTGTGAAGCGGAGTACATAGCTGCTTCAGAAGCAGCAAATGAAGGTGTCTGGATGAAGGAGTTCACGATCTAGGTGTCATACCTAGTGCATCGGGTCCAATGAAAATCTTTTGTGAAAATACTGGTGCAATTGCCTTGGCGAAGGAATCCAGATTTCACAAGAGAACCAAGCACATCAAGAGACGCTTCAATTCCATCCGGGATCTAGTCCAGGTGGGAGACATAGAATTTGCAAGATACATACGGATCTGAATGTTGCAGACCCGCTGACTAAGCCTCTTCCACGAGCAAAACATGATCAGCACCAAGGCTCCATGGGTGTTAGAATCATTACTGTGTAATCTAGATTATTGACTCTAGTGCAAGTGGGAGACTGAAGGAAATATGCCACAGAGGCAATAATAAAGTTATTATTTATTTCCTTATATCATGATAAATGTTTATTATTCATGCTAGAATTGTATTAACCGGAAACATGATACATGTGCGAATACATAGACAAACAGAGTGTCACTAGTATGCCTCTACTTGACTAGCTTGTTGATCAAAGATGGTTATGTTTCCTAACCATAGACATGAGTTGTCATTTGATTAACAAGATCACATCATTAGGAGAATGATGTGATTGACTTGACCCATTCCGTTAGCTTAGCACATGACCGTTTAGTATTCTGCTATTGCTTTCTTCATGACTTATACATGTTCCTATGACTATGAGATTATGCAACTCCCATTTACCGGAGGAACACTTTGTGTGCTACCAAACATCACAACATAACTGGGTGATTATAAAGGTGCTCTACAGGTGTCTCCAAAGGTACTTGTTGGGTTGGCGTATTTCGAGATTAGGATTTGTCACTCCGATTGTCGGAGAGGTATTTCTGGGCCCACTCGGTAATGCACATCACTTAAGCCTTGCAAGCATTGCAACTAATGAGTTAGTTGCGAGATGATGTATTACCGAACGAGTAAAGAGACTTGCCGGTAACGAGATTGAACTAGGTATTGAGATACCGACGATCGAATCTCGGGCAAGTAACATACTGATGACAAAGGGAACAACGTATGTTGTTATGCGGTTTGACCGATAAAGATCTTCGTAGAATATGTGGGAGCCAATATGAGCATCCAGGTTCCACTATTAGTTATTGACCGGAGACGTGTCTCGGTCATGTCTACATAGTTCTCGAACTCGTAGGGTCCGCACGCTTAAAGTTTCGATGACAGTTATATTATGAGTTTATATGTTTTGATGTACCGAAGGTAGTTCAGAGTCCCGGATGTGATCACGGACATGACGAGGAGTCTTGAAATGGTCGAGACATGAATATTGATATATTGGACGACTATATTCGGACACCGGAATGGTTCCGGGAGTTATCGGATATATACCGGAGTACCGGGAGGTTACCGGAACCCCCCGGGGGTTTAATGGGCCTACATGGGCTTTAGTGGAGAAGAGGAGAGGCGGCTAGGGCAGGCCGCGCCCCCCCTCCCCCTCTAGTCCGAATTGGACAAGGAGGGGGCGGCGCCCCCCTTTCCTTCCTCTCTCTCTCCTCTTTCCCCCTTCTCCTAATCCAACAAGGAAGGGAGGGAGTCCTACTCCCGGTCGGCCGCCTCTCCCCCCTTGCTCCTTTATATACGGGGGCAGAGGGGCACCCCAAAGACACAACAATTGATCATTGATCTTTTAGCCGTGTGCGGTGCCCACCTCCACTATAGTCCACCTCGATAATATCGTAGCGGTGCTTAGGCGAAGCCCTGCGTCGGTAGAACATCATCATCATCATCATCACCACGCCGTCGTGCTGACGAAACTCTCCCTCAACACTCGGCTGGATCGGAGTTCGAGGGACGTCATCGGGCTGAACGTGTGTTGAACTCGGAGGTGCTGTGCGTTCGGTACTTGATCGGTCGGATCGTGAAGATGTACGACTACATCAACCGCGTTGTGCTAACGCTTCCGCTTTCGGTCTACGAGGGTACGTTGACACACTCTCCCCTCTCGTTGCTATGCATCACCATGATCTTGCGTGTGCGTAGGAATTTTTTTGAAATTACTACGTTCCCCAACAGTATCATCATTTCGCCAATCATGGGCCGTACTATTCGTGGACAATAACATGCCGTTAATAGGCCGTATTTGATAAATCTATGAAAACAGCCCAACGAGATTTTTTACATGAAAACGGCCCAATGTATTAACGGGCCACAAACGGGCCGACTGTTACCACGGGCTGAATTTGGCCCGCAAGCAGAAAATGACAGTAACGGGCCGTAAGTAACCGAATGCTGGAAATGAGCCCAAGAATAAATGGGCCGTGAGAAGGCCGAAAGATAACATGGGTTGGAAACGGCCCAATGGAATAATGGGCCGTTAATGGGTATAAAGTGATACACTGTTCGTTACGGGCCAGTTTTACCAAGGGCCGTTAAGGGGCCGAGGGTTACTAAGGGCCTCATATGGGCCGAAAGATGTCATGGACCATACATGGGCCGAAAGTTAAAACGGGCTGGAATTATATTGGACAGCCCAGATGACTCTACTGGGCCTAATTCGGATAGGCCATAAACGGGCCCTGGGTTAGCGGGCTGTAAATGGGCTATATGCGAACAGGCCGTTAACAGGCTTGCCATGGGCCAGCCCGCCACCTTTTGACCAAGTCAAACGGGCCGGCCTTTTCACAGGAATGGGCCTCTGTTGGGCCGTGCCACGTGTCGACGTATCATAGGCGCTTTGGGTCCAATGAGTGGATGGCATGTGTCCCAACAGTGAGCCGACACGTGTTTCCTCCAGCCAATGATGATTTTACACGTGGAAAATCCCCATCGGTCGGGGCTGTTAACGGGTTATCGGATCCAAAACCGGACCCGATAGCTTAACAGCGTTCCGTTACGGTGGATGCCACATGTCGGTCACCCTTGACGAAAGCACTTCTGTGACACGCGATTTATCGTCATGGAAGTGGACACTTCTGTGATGATAATTTTGGTAATGTCATGGAACACTTCTACGACAGCACAGGTATGACTATCTTGATTCTGTCATAAATTTGTCATGGATGTACATGCATGACAGAAAACGTGACCTACTATGACAAAGACGTATCATCACGGCAGTGTATTTTTTTGTAGTGTTTTATATCGATATTTATTGCCTTATGCGCTGTTATTACACATTATGTCACAATACTTATGCCTATTCTATCTTATTTTACAAGGTTTACATGAAGAGGAAGAATGCCGGCAGCTGGAATTCTGGGCTGGAAAAGGAGCAAATATTAGAGACCTATTCTGCACAGCTCCAAGACTCCTGAAACTTCACGGAGGCAGTTTTTGGAATTAATAAAAAATATTGGTGAAAGAATCAACCAGAGGGGGCCACCCACCATGCACGAGGGTGGGGGCGCGCCCTACCCCCCTGGGCGCGCCCCCTGCCTCATGGGCCCTCTGGCAGGCCTCCGGTGCCCATCTTTTGCTATATGAAGTCTTTCACCCTGAAAAAAATCATAAGCAAGCTTTCGGGACGAAACACCGCCGCCATGAGGCGGAACCAATCTAGGGCTCCGGCGGAGCTGTTCTGCCGGGGAAACATCCCTCCGGGAGGGGGAAATCATCGCCATCGTCATCACCATCAATCCTCTTATCGGGAGGGGGTCAATCTCCATCAACATCTTCACCAGCACCTTCTCCTCTAAAACCCTAGTTCATCTCTTGTATCCAATCTTTGTCCCAAAGCCTCAGATTGGTACCTGTGGGTTGCTAGTAGTGTTGATTACTCCTTGTAGTTGATGCTAGTTGGTTTATTTGGTGGAAGATCATATGTTCAGATCCTTTATGCATATTAACACCCCTCTGATTATGAACATGAATATGATTTGTGAGTAGTTACTTTTGTTCCTGAGGACATGGGAGAAGTCTTGCTATGAGTAGTCATGTTAATTTGGTATTCGTTCGATATTTTGATGAGATGTATGTTGTTTTTCCTCTAGTGGTGTTATATGAACGTCGACTACATGACACTTCACCATTATTTGGGCCTAGAGGAAGGCATTGGGAAGTAATAAGTAGATGATGGGTTGCTAGAGTGATAGAAGCTTAAACCCTAGTTTATGCGTTGCTTCGTAAGGGGCTGATTTGGATCCATATGTTTCATGCTATGGTTAGGTTTACCTTAATACTTCTTTTGTAGTTGCGGATGCTTGCAATAGGGGTTAATAATAAGTGGGATGCTTGTCCAAGGAAGGGAAGTACCCAAGCACCGGTCCACCCACATATCAAATTATCAAAGTAACGAACGCGAATCATATGAGCGTAATGAAAACTAGCTTGACGATAATTCCCATGTGTCCTCGGGAGCGTTCTCCTTCATATAAGAGTTTGTCCAGGCTTCTCCTTTGCTACAAAATGGATAGGGCCATCTTGCTGCACCTTATTTACTTTCATTACTTGTTGCCCGTTACAAATTACCTTATCACAAAACTATCTGTTACCGATAATTTCAGTGCTTGCAGAGAATATCTTACTGAAACCGCTTGTCATTTCCTTCTGCTGCTCGTTGGGTTCGACACTCTTACTTATCGAAAGGACAATGATAGATCCCCTACACTTGTGGGTCATCAATACCCTTTTCTTTCATAGATTTCTTTGCCTCTTGCATATCTTCAGGACTGAGAAATTGAATACCCCTTTTCTTCGGAGTTGGCTTAGGAGTTGGTTCAGGAAGTGTCCAATCATTTTCATTACTCAGCATATTATTCAATAGCAATTCAGCTTGATCAACAGTTCTTTCCCTGAAAACACAACCAGCACGACTATCCAGGTGGTCTCTGGAAGCATCAGTTAGTCCATTATAAAAGATATCAAGTATTTCATTTTTCTTGAGAGGATGATCAGGCAAAGATTAAGTAATTGGAGAAGCCTCCCCCAAGCTTGTGGGAGACTCTCTTCTTCAATTTGCACAAAATTACATATTTCCCTTAAGGCAGCTTGTTTCTTATGAGCGGGGAAATACTTAGCAGAGAATAAATAAATCATATCCTGGGGACTACGCACACAACCAGGATCAAGAGAATTAAACCATGTTTTAGCATCACCCTTTAATGAGAACAGAAATAGCTTAAGGATATAGTAGTAACGAATTTTTTCCTCATGAGTAAATAGGGTGGCTATATCATTCAGTTTAGTAAGATGTGCCACAACAGTTTCAGATTCATAGCCATAAAGGATCAGATTCAACCAAAGTAATTAACTCAGGATCGACAGAGAAATCATAATCCTTATCAGAAATACAGATAGGTGAAGTAGCAAAAGCAGGGTCATATTTCATTCTAGCATTCAAAGATTTTTCTTTCAGCTTAGCTAACAGTTTCTTAAGATCATATCTATCTTTGCAAGCAAAAAGGTCTCTAGCAGTTTCTTCATCCATAACATAACCCTCGGGCACATCGGGCAATTCATATCTAGGGGGAGAATCTTCATCATCACTTTCATCAATATTATCAGTTCAGTAATTTCATTCTCTCTAACCCTAGCAAGTTGTTCATCGAGAAATTCACCTAATGGCATAGTATTATCAAGCATAGAAGTAGTTTCATCATAAGTATCATGCAAAGCAGAAGTGGAATCATCAATAACATGCGACCTATCAGAATCAATAGCAGTTGTAGGTGTCACAAATTTACTCATAACAGAAGCTGAATCAAGTGCAGAGCTAGATGGCAGTTCCTTACCTCCCCTCGTAGTTGAGGGATAAATCTTGGTTTTTTCGTCTTTCAAGTTCCTCATAGTGATCAGCAGATATAAATCCCAAGTGACTCAAATAATAGAGCTATGCTTCCCGGCAACGGCGCCAGAAAATAGTCATGGTAACACACAAGTATAGGGGATCGCAACAGTTTTCGAGGGTAGAGTATTCAACCCAAATTTATTGATTCGACACAAGGGGAGCCAAAGAATATTATCAAGTATTAGCAGTTGAGTAGTCAATTCAACCACACCTGGAAAACTTAATATCTGTAGCAAAGTATTTAGTAGCAAAGTAGTATGAAAGTAACGGTAATGGTGGCAAAGGTACAGTAGCAGTTTTGAAGTAATTGTAACCGTGGCAACGGAAAAGTAACTAAGAAAAGATCAATATGTGAAAAGCTCATAGGCATTGGATCAATGATGGATAATTATGTCGGATGTGATTCCTCATGCAACAGTTATAACATAGGGTGACACAGAACTAGCTCCAGTTCATCAATGTAATGTAGGCATGTATTCCGAATATAGTCATACGTGCTTATGGAAAAGAACTTGCATGACATCTTTTGTCCTACCCTCCCGTGGCAGCAGGGTCCTATTGGAAACTAAGGGATATTAAGGCCTCCTTTTAATAGAGTACCAAACCAAAGCATTAACACTTACTGAATACATGAACTCCTCAAACTACGGTCATCACCGGGAGTGGTCCCGATTATTGTCACTTCGGGGTTACTAGATCATAACACATAGTAGGTGACTATTGACTTGCAAGATAGGATCAAGAACTCACATATATTCATGAAAACATAATAGGTTCAGATCTGAAATCATGGCACTCGGGCCCTAGTGACAAGCATTAAGCATAGCAAAGCCATAGCAACATCAATCTCAGAACATAATGGACACTAGGGATCAAACCCTAACAAAACTAACTCGATTACATGATAAATCTCATCCAACCCATCACTGTCCAGCAAGCCTACGATGGAATTACTCACGCACGGCGGTGAGCATCGTGAAATTGGTGATGGAGGAAGGTTGATGATGACGATGGCGATGGATTCCCCTCTCCGGAGCCCCGGCCGGACTCCAGATCAGCCCTCCCGAGAGAGCTTAGGGCTTGGTGGCGGCTCTGTATCATAAAACGCGATGAATCCTTCTCTCTGATTTTTTCTCCCCGAACGTGAATATATAGAGTTGGAGTTGAGGTCGGTGGAGCCTCACGGGCCCACGAGGCAGGGGGCGCGCCCCCCGCCCTCATGGACAGGGTGTGGGCCCCCTGGTGTTGATTCTTTCGCCAGTATTTTTATATATTCCAAATATATTCTCCGTGAAGTTTCAGGTCATTCCGAGAAATTTTATTTCTGCACAAAAATAACACCATGGCAATTCTGCTGAAAACAGCGTCAGTCCGGGTTAGTTCCATTCAAATCATGCAAGTTAGAGTCCAAAACAAGGGCAAAAGTGTTTGGAAAAGTAGATACGTTGGAGACGTATCAACCTTCTCCTCCAGACTATTCTTCTCCTGCTCGAAGACGCTAGACTGGTCCTTACACTTCTTCTCCCACTCGGAAGCTTCGCCTTTCGCCACCTCAGTAGAAGCCTTCAAGGTCTTGATCTCCTCCTCGAGTTTGCCGACAGAAGCGAGCTCCTCCTCGGCGGTCTTGGTCTTAATCCTAGCCTCCTTCTGCGCCAATGCTAGCATCTTGTCCTTGTCCTACAAGGCCTGCTTCATGGTTTCTAAAGAAATAGAAGTCCTGGGCCTCTTTACGAGTTGAGCGATCTCGCGATGAACATCTCTTAAAGCCAACTGACTCGGATCAAGGGTAAAAGCAAGAATTGGCAAGCAGTCGGATGTTGAAATTTACCTCTCAAGGCTTTCTTCTCCTTTTCAAGGTGGTCACTCTTGTACTTCTCGACCTCCAGATCCACTTGCAGCTCTAATACCTCATTCTCCAGGGCGGCGTACTGCGACCCCAGCTCGCATGATCTCTATTACAGGAAAAGAATACAATCAGCCGGAAGTAACGAACTGGACCAACATCAAAGTCCTCAGACACCAGCTTGCCACCGAGTCAGCAATGAAGAAGATCGAGGAAAATAACACACTGGTCTTTAAACACCAGCTTGCCATTGAGTCGGCAATGAAGAAGATCGGGGACAATAACACACTGGTCTTCATATTACCAAGCAACCCACTCGGCCAGCCGAGTGCGGTGACGCACCCCAAGTGCTACACAACAAGTACAGTTCTAAAGATTACCGCCGATTTCCTACAATTGACAGCAGTCTCAGGGACTACACCCAGTAGGTGCAATCAGCGTGCCCCCACTAGAATCGAAAACACCTAGTGGGTGTGCCCCATGCAAACCCACTAACATGAATACTTCCACCCATCCAGAAGACAGAAGAGAACTCGAAAATTAGAAGACTCTGACTAGAAATCGTACTTACGATGGTACTTACTTCGACATTGGTCCGCAGCGCCTCACTAGCATTGTATGCCTCTTTCAGTCGCTGGTTCATCAGTTGCACCTGGATCAGAGCCTCCTTGCTTGCCCGCACCTGGTCCTCTGGGACTCTGTGCAGCATGAAGGTGGTGACAGGAGCCGGATGCTGAACAAGTGAGGCTGGGGTGTGGGCACCGTGGCCACCAGCGCAGAGCTAGATTGAGCCAGAGGACTTAGATCGGTGGCCGTCGCACCAGTCTTGAGAGGAGAAGCATAGCTTTTCCAGCTGGGAGCAGCCTCATGCATAATCACATCGGTGTCGGTCACCACCCTCTTATCAGCCTCTAGGTTCGGGGGGTCGGTCTTATCGTCATCGTCCAGCTGGATAATTTTAGTCGGCGCTGCATGGGTATATGAGGTGTAGCGTTAACCTGGCATTCAGGTAGATAACACATGAAAGATAAATGACTCAGCAGATCAGTGCCTTTGGAGGTGGCGACGTCAGCGACCTCACCCTCCGCCTGACCCTGCTTAGGGGCATTTGGGTCCAGCGAAGTCATCAAAGTCTCATTACTACAAATCGCCAAATCACTCGGCCGTGAGCCGAATGGAAAAAGTGAAGACAAAAGGGAGTTTAGCGCGTGCACTTACGTTGAAGCCACTGGCACAACCACCTTGATCTTTGGCACAGTAGCCTTTCGGGGCTTGGTGGAGATCTGCTTGGGCTGCTTCTCGGCTGAGCTCACTACCTCTGGTCGCCCCTGTTTTGAACTATGCATCGTGCGGCCTGAAATAGTCGGTTGCGGAGCACTCGCCCCCTGCCCACTGGTGTCATATTGTCCCTTGGTATGGGGATCCCTGGGGCCGTCGAACGACGGCGAGGACTCGTCCTCCCCTAATAACCCACAAGTAAAGGGGATCGTTTGTACACTTTTTCGATAAATAAGAGTGTCGAACCCAACGAGGAGCTAAAGGTAGAACAAATATTCCCTCAAGTTCTATCGACCACCGATACAACTCTACACACACTTAACGTTTGCTTTACCTAGAACAAGTATGCAACTATTTTGCAAGAATAAAACTACGAGTACTTTGCAAGAATAAAACTACGAATAAATTGCAAGGTAATAGGAGTGGATAGATTTTGTCAACAAGAAAGCCATTTGTCCCTAGGTGATCGATAACTAGACCGGTAATCATTCTCGCAATTTTATATGAGGGAGAAGCATCAGCTAACATACTTTCTCTACTTGGATCATATGCACTTATGATTGGACCCCTAGCAAGCATCCGCGACTACTAAAGATCATTAAGGTCGTGAAACCCAACCATAGCATTAAGTATTGATGACCCACAAGTATAGGGGATCTATCGTAGTCCTTTCGATAAGTAAGAGTGTCGAACCCAACGAGGAGCAGAAGGAAATGACAAGCAGTTTTCAGTAAGGTATTCTCTGCAAGCACTGAAATTATCGGTAATAGATAGTTTTATGATAAGGTAATTCATAACGGTAACAAGTAACAAAAGTAAACAAGGCGTAGCAAGGTGGCCCAATCCTTTTTGTAGTAAAGGACAAACCTGGACAAACTCTTATATAAAGGAAAACGCTCCCGAGGACACATGGGAATTATCGTCAAGCTAGTTTTCATCATGCTCATATGATTCGCGTTCGTTACTTTGATAATTTAATATGTGGGTGGACCGATGCTTGGGTACTGCCCTTCCTTGGACAAGCATCCCACTTATGATTAACCCCTCTCGCAAGCATCCGCAACTATGAAAGAAGAATTAAGGTAAACCTAACCATAGCATGAAACATGTGGATCCAGATCAGCCCCTTACGAAGCAACGCATAAACTAGTGTTTAAGCTTCTGTCACTCTAGCAACCCATCATCTACTTATTACTTCCCAATGCCTTCCCATAGGCCAAATAATGGTGAAGTGTTATGTAGTCGACATTCACATAACACCACTAGAGGAAAGACAACATACATCTCATCAAAATATCGAACGAATACAAAATTCACATGACTACTTATAACAAGACTTCTCCCATGTCCTCAGGAACGAACGTAACTACTCACAAATCATGTTCATGTTCATAATCAGAGGGTTATTAATGTGCATAAAGGATCTGAACATATGATTTTCCACCGAATAAACCAACTAGCATCAACTACAAGGAGTAATCAACACTACTAGCAACCCACAGGTACCAATCTGAGGTTTTGAGACAGAGATCGGATACAAGAGATGAACTAGGGTTTGAGAGGAGATGGTGCTGGTGAAGATGTTGATGGAGATTGATCCCCTCCCGATGAAAGGATCGATGCTGATGACGATGGTGACGATTTCCCCCTCCCGGAGGGATGTTTCCCCGGCAGAACAGCTCCGCCGGAGCCCTAGATTGGTTCTGCCCAGGTTCCGCCTAGAGATGGCGACGCTTCGTCCCGAAAGCTTCTTCTGATTTTTTTCCAGGGAAAAAGACACCTTATACCAGAAGATGGGCATCGGGGGGCTTCCAGGTGGCCCACGAGGCAGGGGCGCGCCCAGGGGGTAGGGCGCGCCCTCCACCCTCGTGGACGGTGGGTGGCCCCCCTCTGGTGCTTTCTTCGTGCAATATTTTTAATATATTCCAAAACTGACTTTCATGGAGTTTCAGGACTTTTGGAGTTGTGAAGAATAGGTCTCTAATATTTGCTCCTTTTCCAGCCCAGAATTCCAGCTGCCGGCATTCTCCCTCTTCATGTAAACCTTGTAAAATAAGAGAGAAAAGGCATAAGTATTGTGACATAATGTGTAATAACAGCCATAATGCAATAAATATCGATATAAAAGCATGATGCAAAATGGACGTATCAAGTATCAAGTCCTCTTTACTCCCATACACAACAACCCACTTACTTGGGTATGTGCTTCTGTCACTCACGCCACCCACCATAAGCGAATCATGAACATATTGCAACACTCTATAGCGGGTACCCCTCCGTTTGCGCGAAAAGGAGGGCACCGTAGGACGGCACCATAAATAAAATATACAATCATACCAACCAATATCACGATTAACCCATAGGACAAAACAGATCTACTCAAACATCATAGGATAACCATAGATCGTTGGTAATATATGGAGTTGAGCACCATGTTTCAGTAGAGATTACAGCGGGGAAAAGAGTTACACCGCTGCAAAGAGGGGGAGAGAGCCCCCCTCCTTCTTCTTCCTTGGCCTCCCCCCTAGATGGGAGGAGAGTTCCCCCTCTGGTCCATGGCCTCCATGGCGGCGGAGGGGCGGGAGACCCTCCAAGATTGGATCTCCCTCTCTGTTCTCTTCTGTTTCGCGTTTCCTAGATCTGACCGAAAACAGTTTCTTATATTCCCGGAGATCCGTAACTCCGATTGCGTTGAGATTTTTACACGATTTTTTTCTTGGATATAGCTTGCTTGCGCCCGAAGTAGATATCCAACTGACGTACGAGGTGAGCACAACCCACTTGGGCGCGCCTGGCCCCTGGGGCGCGCCCGGGTGTCTTGTGGGCACTGTGGGCCCCCATTTGCGTTGATTCCAAGTCCCAAAATCACATATATTCCAAAATAATTCTCCGTAAAATTTTACTGCATTTGGACTTCGTTTGATATGGATATTTCGCGAAACAAAAGACATGCAAAAAAACAGGAACTGGCACTGGGCACTAGATCAATAGGTTAGTCCAATAAATCATATAAAATGTTGCCAAAAGTATGTGAAAGTTGTATAATATTGGCATGAAACAATCAAAAATTATAGATACGACGGAGACGTATCACCCCCCCTCCTCGGTGCTGTCCTCGTGATCGCTCTCCTCCTCGTCCTCGTTGTCCTCCTCCGAGTACTGACACTCCGTGTCACTCGTCTCATCCTCTGGTCATCGGTCAACCACCGGCACCTCGGAGATCTGGTGCTAAAAGCTCTGAAGAAACAAGAACGCCACGAAAGAAAAATTCAGATGCCTAGGAAATAACCTACGGTTGATCCGATTGATCAGAAGAAAGATTACCTCAATCGGCGGCGTGTCCTTGTCATACGGGGGCACCCTCCTACCCCCTCCCCCGTGGGTTGTCTCAGGCAGAAGTGATGGCCCTGATCTTGGCGCCCATGTCCTTCTCGGTGATCTCCTCCGGGTGCACCCGAGCGGGGTCATTCAGACCCTCGTACAACCACATAGGGTGCGCCCTGGGCTGCAACGGTTGAATCTGCCGACTGAGGAATGTCTTCAGAAGATCCATTCCGTTGACGCCGGCGTTCACAACCCCAACCATAGCGTTGGTCAGGATGCCCACATCCACCTTCTCCTCCTTCATCATTGTAAGGGACGCTAGGGCCCTCACTCTCTCCACCGAGTACGGAGGAAGACCCGACTGACTGTTGGCTCTGGGGACATCCCTGTATAGAACCAAGTCCCCTGCCACCCCTTGAAGGGGTCGGGGAAGCTCATCTTGGGGAAAGCACTGCCACCCCTGAGCTGAATCCCCAAGCCTCCGCTTAGCTGGGTGACGTGGGTCTTCTCACCAATCGACGAGTCCTTCTTTATAGTCATTGACCGGCACGTGAAAATGTGCTTGAAGAGACCCGAATGCGGGTGGCAACCAATGAAGTTTTCACAAAGAGAAATAAAGGCAGAAAGATAGACGACGACATTCGGAGGGAGATGATAGAGCTGCGCCCCAAAATAATCCAAGAAGGGGTGAGGAGGCATCAAGAAACCTCGCTCGATGTGGGTCACCAAGATAACGCGCTCGTCCTCCTGCGGCGCCGGCTCGACCTTGCCTGCCCTCGGACGCCTCCACCCATTCATCGGAATGATCCCCTCTGCGGCGAGGTCCTATAACCGCTTCGCCGAGGCACGCGAGGAGATCCAATCCCTCAAGGCGCTGCCGGCCGGGGACGGCGAGCTCGACAATGTAGCCTTCTCGGCCTTCTTCGCCTTCTCCAGCTTTTCCGTGGAGTCCTTCGCCATGGCCTCGAGTGCTCTAGCATGCAGGGTGAGCGGACGGGTGGAGAAGTGAAGCGGAGGAGAAGAGAAGAAAAGGGGATTTGAGGGGATAACCCTAGCCCCAAAATCTTTTATACCTCAAGTAAAAAATCACACCATGGATCTTTGGCCGGAGATCCCCGGATCGACGGTGCCCGCGGCGGCAACACGCACAGAACAACCGTGGCACGTGGCGGATTTCGGGGGCGAAAACCAAGGCGTCGTGCCACATTTGCCCACTAAGCAGTGACCTTACCGCTTATGTGCGCGCTTGCTTAATTTCGAATCCTAGAATTTCCGTGGCGAATCAACCGGATTGATTGCCCATCGTTCCTTTCCTAAAGGATGTTTGTCAGCCCGACTGACTACCCTCCGCGGGGACCCGTGCACTCGAACACGTAAAAGATCCAACTGTAGTCACCTTTAGGATTGCTATGAGATGAGCTTGATGCCCCTCCGCAGGTTAACTTGGCCCTTTCACTAGGCTCAAAGGCGCATGCCTCATAAACTTGGACTCGTAGATGGCCCGCATTGGCATTCCCCTGGGATAAGGAGTGGCATCTCCCCGGAGAGTCAGACCATGTGCCGGCATCGCCACTCTGGTTTTTATGGCATGTCCACACTCGGACCCCAAGTCTATCTCTCCTGACATATATATGAATGCCCCCAAGTTTTGCTCGAGATCGACAATGTCCGATCATTCGGAAACCCTTTAGTCCAGAATCAGTTGCGTTTCCCTCCAAGGCGCATCTGACCACGACTCGGAAACATATTCCAAGTGCCCCTGAAGCACTCAGACATAATCGAGAAGCCCGACCTGCTTGCTCTACGAAACCTCAACCGATCCGGGGGCTAATGATGATGTAAGTTACTACAAGTAGGGTCAAGGACCTATCATCTAGGGCCCACCTAGGGCCCCACACCATCATTGGTAGATCTTCGGACCATATACGCATTCGGATGCGTACAGCTGGAAGTCCACTCACACGTGCCAACGGCACTCGGACGTCTTCCCTCCAGTCGGCCCGGCCATCACCACTCGGACGAGGAAGGTGAAGGGACGACGTGGGAGCTGCAACGGTCGAGTGGTCTTAAGTGAGGCTTTAAGCTTAGTCAAGGCTACCGTTAACTGTAACTGCCATAGTTGTGGCTATTTGTACTAGTAATTGCCGTAGTTATGAGACTTTATTCACCCTTGCAACATGGAGGTGGGGAGGCAGCGGCGCACTCTATATAAGTCACCATGCCTCTCTCTGGTCCAGGGTTAAGCACTTTCTATAATCACACCCCCCAAGAGAAAACAAGCCTCAGGGCACGAGACGTAGGGCTGTTACCTCCTTCGAAAGGGGTCTGAACTCGTAAACATCGAGTGTTACACCTGCGGCGTAGCTAGGTTGTGCCCCTCTTTCGTACCCCTAGTACTCATTGTCAGGATCGTAACCCCGACAGTAACCCCTCGGGTATGCCGTCTTAGGAGACACCGACCAACCTCACCACTATCGAGATCTCTTGGGCCAAACATGACCCACGAAAAGACCACAACTCCTCGCTCTATCGGCCACCGCTGCAGAGACTGTTTTCGAAGTAGACATCATTTCTCTCCCCTTGCTTCTTGTAAAAAAATATCTCTCCCATTGCGGCGCATAGACATATGTGCGTAGTCCCTCGGAAAAAAAAAGCGTCGACGAGAGGTAGAGCATGCCAAACACGCCGACTTGGATGGCTCGGCTGTAGCAACATCCCGGCTCGGCTCGGCTCGGCTTGTGGGCTGCTATGTTGCAGTCCTGTAGATCAAGACAGGTTACGCAGCAGTTTGGCGGTGTCCACTTTGTGGTGGCGCGACCAGGTGTCCAGGTCCCCACGTCATCGAACATGGACAGCCTCCGTCCCGCGTGCCATGCCATATGACAGACCCGGATTCCCGCGAGAAGTCACTTGCATTGCATCTCATACGTACTACTACTACCTTGGATTCGTGCTCATCTCTAGCTAGTTAGTAGTGCCATAGTGCCGCGCTGTACTGTACTGTACTCCGTGCACGCAGCGGGATAAAACACAAAAGCACGGCACATACGCGTGCATGTGCATCGGGTTCGGGGCACCAGCAAGGATAAACAAGAGCCGATGCACCATTCCATAAGAATTCAGATCAGAGACGGGGCACGATCGAAGACCGCCGCAGCGCATGCGCGAGCGCTGGGGCGCCGGGACGGCGCATGTGAGCGAGCACGCCGACGCCGCAGCCGATCGTGCGCACGCGTGCAGATGCGGCGCGCCACGTGAGCCCCCGTGCGCGCGCCCGACGGCCGGTTGCAGCGGCATGTGCCACGGCACGGCCGTGGATGCGTGGCGTGGCTGGCCGTCGCCACTGCCGATGTCCGCGCACATGGCGCCACGCACGCGTGTGCCTGTGCCGCGAGACCGGGTCAAACGTGGCTGCGCTGCACGAGGCCGGGACGGGATCGAGCCGAGCGAAACAAGGGAGGAAGCATCCTCGCGTCTCTATCCTCCCGGGCCCACGTCCTTCTGACCTGTCTTGCAACTTGGCATGCATACACTTATCGATGGTTCCATGCATGCTTGCAAGTGTAGCTTCATGTCTAACAAGCCGATTTTTTATTAATAATAAATTATAAACCAATTATTCCATAACTGATAAATGTAACTTGAGATTTTGAAAAATGAGAAGGACGCTATGAGTAACAGCGTCCAAGCTGGCCGCTATTGCAAACCTTGTCTAGGTCTGGACGCTAGTGTTAGCGGCGTCTAGTGCATGATTGAACCAGCTCAGCCCAGGAACCCCCTAAATCGGCTGTCCTCAACCTAATCCGCTTGCCCGTCCAAAGAAATGCCAATTGGTGGATCATAATGGCGAGCAGCCGGTAAGACGGTGTCTCAGCTATGATGATCGGTGTTGTTGGCTGTAACATCCCGAAATCACAGACCGGCACACCCACGAGAAGCTTTGGCTCGGATCTTTCCAGTCCGCCGAGCAGGATGCCAAAGAGTATGACATTTGGTTGGTCCGGCTGCACGGAGCCGACGGCCACCGAAACTTTGATTTTGGTGAGATGGCGTGGCTAGATGTTGTTCACCCGCGAGTGGTCTCCGCACGGGAGGAAAGGGAGGACCCGGAGGCGAGGGAAAGGCTAGCGGCGGAGGCCTCCGACGAGGCGTACATGGCAAAGCTCCACCGCCTCTACCCAGAGCAAGTCGAGACGGAGCTAGAGATGCTCTTAGCTCTCTTCCTCCCCAATCTCTCCTCTCTAGTATTTCCCCTCTTGTAATCAGACCTGATACTTGAGTGAATCAATACGAGAGAGCAGTAATCCCGTGTGTTTGATGGAGTAGTGGCTGGGTTTGTAACATCGGCCGAGGTTGCTTACCGCGCAGCAAGGAAGAGGAGCAATGATTGCCAGCGAACTAGGTTTTACAACTCATGCAACTCCATAATCAACTAGAAACGACTCCATTCAGTTTAATTATAGCACTGGCCGAACCACAGAACTGGACGCTGTTGGCTATAGCGTCCAGACATGGGCGTTGTTCCTAATGGCGTCCAGGTCTGGACGCCGTTGTTTACGGTGTCCTTCCTATTTTAAAAATTTCACATCTTCTTTACTAGTTTCGGAATTACCGAATTATTAATTATTAATTATAAAAAATCGGTCCAACAAGTTATGCAAGCTTGGAGATGCTAATCAATGTTCACTCCAAAACCTTGACGGGATCCACCGGCCAAATTCCTCCAAAACCTGGTTAATTCAGTTTTGCTTTTGCATGGAACCTGTTAGTGCGCTTAACAAAGTGTAATACTAGACCGACCAAGGGATTCTTACGTACCTTATGTAATTGATGATTTGGCAGTTTTTAATTCGTCATTAGTTGGGGGCACGAGCCCACCCTTCAAATGAGGGGGCAGTTTTGATTAGCGTTTAGCAAATTACGTAGGTTACATAAGGCCTTGTACAATGAAAGATGCTTAGAGAGGTGTTTAGAAAAATAAACCGAGATTTTCTGAAGTACCGGTGCCTATTTCTACAGGAGAGACGCTTAGTTAAGCGTCTACCCTATACAAATAAGCACCGATGCTTAAAAAAAGCTGGTTTATTTCTTTAAGCATCTCCCTTAAGCACCTTCCATTGTACAAGATCTAAACGCTGTTAGCAGGTGTAACCTTATTGCTTAACAAAAGCCCGAAGTTGAGAGACAATGAGCTTTGGCGCCTCGCTGGGGCTCCATGTTTAGAGACCCCCTCTGCCGCTGGGGACCCAGCTAGGCTGAGAGACTTTAGCTCACCGCCCCGCTTTTGTGTTTCTCTTATCCACGCTGATCTTTTGATTACTCGCATTGTTTTCCCGCCACTCTTCTTTTTAATATATGGTGAAAGGCTGGATCTCTGAAAAAACAAATCTGCGTGGAGGAGGAAAATTGGAACGCCACCTGACTACAAAACAGAGGCTCTATGATAGTACACAGTACCATTTATGCAGGCCCTTCTCTTAAAATTCCTTAGAGCAACTCTAGCAGATCCCGTAAAACGCCGACCCGCATAAGGCTTTTGCAGTTTGTATGGGGCGTTTATGCAGGCTTAAAATCTCCGCGGTAGAATAGAAACTGTATCCAAACCCGTAAAATTTAAAAAACTTGTTTCGCGCGAGAAATTTAAGCAAAAACTCGCCAGAGCTCGCTCGCATAGATAGTTCTTCTTCACATAGATACTTCTTCTTCACATAAGTTCGTACACAGCATGCATATATTACATATAAGTTCGCCGGAGCTAGACCGGGCCTATCCCACCGTACCACTACACAAAATTGAGCTCACCGGAGCTCGTGTGGTAGCTGCCCAGCGGCGGCGCTCAATCGGAGTCGGGGGAGTCGGAGGAGTCAAGGTCGATGTAGAACTTCGCCTGCTCCGCCTTCATCAGTCGCAGGTCAGCCTCCTTGGACGTGTGCGCCTGCGACGCGGCGACGCCCGTCTGGAGGAAGAGCCGCTCGTACTGGAGCTCGCGGCGGATGCGCTCTTCCATCTCCTCTTGCTCCCTCGTCGACCGCTCGAGGACGACGCGCTCGAGGAGCTCCTCCTGCCCCAGGGGGAGGTAGTCCTCGGGCCCGATGACGCCTCGGCGCGGCGGCGCATCGGGCTCTACGGCGCGAGGCGAGAGCTCTTCCACCGGCTTCCTCTTCGCCGGAATGAGCCACAAGCTTGATGCGCCCGCGGATGAGCTCCCCGCGGACTAGGAGCCGGAGGAGGAGTGGCGGCGGCGGGCGAGCTCGCGATCGAACTCGTCCAGCTCGCGGCGGTCGAACGCCGGCGGCGGACGGCTACCGCGTTTGAGCCACCGACGTGCCCCCCGCTTGCGCACGGCGTCAGATCTGGCGCAGCGGCGGCGCTCCGCCTCATCCCTAGAGCTGTCCATGGCTTTGCAGGCTTGCCGGCGGCGAGAAATTGAGCGGCGCGGTGGGGAATCAGGGGGAAACGCAGCTACTGGGGGGATAGGGTTTCGACCCGCATCTGCCCCGTAAACCCGTAGTTATACTACATCGGGGGTAACGTTTGCGGGCTCCGGTAAAAAATTTACGGGTCGGACGAGTATACGGGCTCTGTTGTGGCCAGAAAATTGGGCCGAGCCCGTATACTCGCTGGAATTATGCGGGTTCGTGCGTTATGCGGGGTCTGATAGAGTTGCTTTTAGGCGACTGGAGACTATAAGGTAGTAGTAGAGGCGGGATGGGTTCAAGATAAGATATTGGCGTTTTCTTGAAATAAAAAAGAAGATATTGGCGTTTTCTGGCTGGCTCTAGAAATGTTTCACATTGTCGACGATGCTGACCCACCAGCCGGGAAATAAAAAGAACGAGAAAAGCTTTTCATAACCATTACACTAGTCTTAGGAATTTTCTTCAGAATGCATGTGCATATGCGTTTCGTTGGAAGCACGTGTAGCTATAGCTAAGAAGGCCTAACTGTGGTGGCATCAAGTCATATTGGAAGCACAAGAAGACACGCAAAGGTAAACAAGCAAAACCTGGTAATGAAAATCAGGAGTACAAGAAGATCGATCAAAACTGTTGGTTCTTGTCTCGACTACGGACGATTTGCTTACGTACATATAACTTGGAACAAACAGTGACCTGTGAGACTATGAGCGATCTGGTTGCCGACAAAACAAGGCCTTTCTCGTTCCCTAGCTAGATAGTTCATCAGTTATGGTGCAGCATCGCGAGACCCTGCATGCCGGTGCTTCGAACCGACAAGGCACAGGCGCAGCTTGGCTGCAGGTCCATACCATCCTTCATAGCTTCCACCACTGCCGCGGGAGTAATGACGCCGGACGAGCTCGCGGTGTCGTGGAGATCGTCGTCGTGGAAGACACGATGGCGACGCGTCGCCGACTCATCCTGCCGTTGGACGACGGCCCTCCTCTTCTTCCTGCTCCTCATCTCGCCCGAACTACCAGACCTCGTGGAGACGAAGGAACGGGAGCCAGAGCGGCTCGCGCTGCGACGACTGCCACCCCAGCCGGAGTGGCATTGGTCGCCGTCGAAGGCCGATCGACGCTGCTGTGAAGGCATGTTGGTCTGACCTCGCACTTGCAGCAGCTCCTCCTCTTCGCCGCGCAGGTGCGGCGGCAGGCCGGATGACGCGTCGGAGACCATGGAGTCCTCCTCGTCGTCGTCGGAGTATTCCGCCTGCGGCAGCATCTGTTTCAGGACGTCGCCGGGGTGCACGTATGGCAGCGTGCGACGTTGCTGCTGGCCTGACCCGGAGTGCTCCAGGTACAGGGTCCAGCCGGACTGGCAGCCGCTGCTGCACTGCGAGCTCTCCTCGTCGGCGGAGGCTCCGTCTTCTCTCCCCGGCATGGTGTGTGTGATGAGAGCAGAATCAGATCGGCTTCTCCTTTTCTCTGGCTAAGCTAAGCAGTGGCGTGCGACGATGCTGTGTGTTCACTCGCTTGTTGCAGTACTCAGTAGCTGGCCAGTAGAGTGTATATGAGGAGAGTGGAGTGGGGATCTCGAGGCGAGTGGAAACACTTGTTTTATATCAGGCGCAGCTGAGCTGGGCAAGCCATTCCCTTCTTGGTTCCTGTCCACGGACAAGGGCACATGTGGATGGGCGTGGGAGGGGTGCGCCCTAACGAGCCGTGCACGTGCGCGGACACCACGACGACTGGGGGACATCTAGGCTTGGATCCAAACTTGGGGCTTCGCTTGGTTCTGGCTTCTAAGCCGACCCACATAACCGGTATTTTTTAAAAATAAGGTAAAAGGCTTTGCTATTTTCATTAGTCAAGAAAAGAGCTAAAATTACTCCATTAATTGACGGAAAATCGGGCTAAACCAATACAATCCAACCCATACGACATGGGCATCACCGGGCAACATGGAACACAGAGCTGCAAAGAAGAAAGACATCTGCCGAGGAGTCACAAGCGTCATCGTCGTCACCGGTTGCCCTAAACAAGCGACTCCGACTTCACCGTAGAGTCCATCATCGAAGCCAACCTGTAAATGGCTACATAGAAGCCATGACGGCACATGCCAACAGGTGGCCACACGCGCGAGCAACCGACAACTCCGACTTTAAAAACGAGCTTCACATGGGAAATATGTAGGACTTGCGCCGACCGTGCCCTCGCAAACGACCACCGACTGACTATCATTGTCACCACCTGAACACGCTCCACCGCAGCTCCGGCTTCAAAGCAACCAAACAACCCACGAAAGAGCACCTCAGACACGCCGGGAAGAACCGATTACCGAAGTCAACGACGCGACCATAGCTCTTCTCGATGCCATCGTCGTCGTCGCCAAAACAGAAATCAGCGCCCCGCCTCAGCAAACCATGCAGCCAAGATGCCGTCATCCACCAGTTTCCCAGTAGTAGCCGGCTCCGAGACGATGCCCCCAACGAGGAGAAAAACGTGAAAATTCCTCCATGGCCCGAACCAGCGGATCTAAGGTTTCCCTCCAGAGCCAAAGCGGTGGTGAGAAGCAGCACACCTCCATGATGACGCTTCTAAGAAAAGGCTGTGATGCCCACGTGTCCCCGTCGCCAGCTCCGATGAAGATTGGAACAAGGATTTCTCCCAAAGACGTCGTGATCATCTACCGCCGCCCACGGACCACCACACATGCCGAGGCCTGCCTCACTCTATCTGCGAGATCCCATGATCCTCTGTGCCCAGAAAACGCACCACCCAGATCCACCACCGCGACCACCACCACTGCAACAACCAATTCTGCATCGCGAGCAGCAACACCCAGATCGGAGAACAAGCATGCACCAGATCCAGATCGAAGCCGCTTGAGCTAAGTAGTGAAGTATACATGCATGCCCTCCATCTTTAGCACACCACGCACCCTGCAGAAGTCACAGTTGCCATGCCTTGCAAGTAACCGCGCTTGACGTGCGCCAGCCGCCGTCACACCAGACCTTTGATCCATTCCCCACATGCACATCAGGAGATGAGCACCGCCGCGCACACACTACCACGCACGCCATCCACGCCCAGGCCACGCTAAGAGCTCGGACCGGGGTTGCCGTCCCGGCGCCCTGATGGAGACCGTTGCATGAAAACCAAAAAAATTCCTACGAACACCCAAGATCAAATCTAGGAGATGTATAGCAACGAGAGGGGAGTGTGTCTACATACCCTTGTAGAGCGAAAGCGGAAGCGTATATAACGCGGTTGATGTAGTCATCCTCTTCGCGATCCAATCACGATCCAATCCGATCTAGCGCCGAACGGCTGGCACCTCTGTGTTCAACACACGTGCGGCTCGATGACGTCTCCTCCTTCTTGATCCAGAAATCAAGAGAGGAGAAGTAGATGGGATCTCAACTAGCAGGACGACATGGTGGAGATGGTGGTGGTGCAATCCCGGCAGGGCTTCACCAAACACTGTCGGAACCAATCTGAGGAGAAAACGGAGTTTTGGGAGAGGTAGGGCTGCCGTCGGGGCGTGGGATTTGGTGTGTCCAGACCCTCCCTCTCCCAAACTATTTATAGGAGGCAAGGGGGAGGATTGGGGTGCAGCCTTGGCCCCTCCTTCAAGGGAGGGGGCGTCGGCCTAGGGAGGAGTCCTCCCTCCCCAAGGCACCTAGGGCGGTGCCTTCCCCCCTTAGGACTCTTCTCCTTTTCCTTGTTCTAGGTGCATGGGCCTCTTGGGGGTGGTGCCCCTGGCCCATGTAGGCCAGGGCACACCCCTACAACCCATGTGGGCCCCCGGGGCAGGTGGACCTCGGACCCCTTTCGGCACTCCTGGTACAATACCGATAATGCCTGAAACTTTTCCGGCAACCAAAACAGGACTTCCTATATATGAATCTTCACCTCCGAACCATTCCGGAGCTCCTTGTGATGTCTAGGACCTCATCCGAGACTCCGAACAACATTCAATTACAAACGCACATATCCTAATACTACTCTAGCATCCTCGAATGTTAAGCGTGCGGACCCTACGGGTTCGAGAATCATGTATACATGACCGAGACACCTCTCCGTTCAATAACCAATAGCGGGACCTGGATGCCCATATTGGTTCCTACATATTCCATGAAGATCTTTATCGATTGAACCATGGTGTCAAGGATTCAGACAATCCCGTATGCAATTCCCTTTGTCCGGCGATATGTTACTTGCCTGAGATTGGATCATCGGTATCTCCATGCCTAGTTCAATCTCGTCGCCAACAAGTCTCTTTACTCATTCCGTAATACAAGATCCCATGACTAAACTCATTAGTCACATGCTTGCAAGCTTCTTGTGATGTAGTATTACCGAGAGGGCCCAGAGATATCCCTCCGTCACACGGAGTGACAAATCCCAGTCTCGATCCATGCCAACCCAACAGACACCTTTGAAGATACCTGTAGAGCATCTTTATGATGACCCAGTTATGAAGTGATTGTAAGTGCATCTAGTGCCCCTTAGTGATTTTGGTGTATCGAAGACTTATAGGTTAAGGGACTAATGTGTTTATGAGTGTACACAGGTCTATAAGTCTATGAGGAGTTTGATATTTACAGAGAAAGTCGACCCCTAAAAATGAATATCTTCGACTGAAGATTTTCGTTTTCTGAAGACTTTATGAAGACTTTGAAAGTGAAGAAATTGGTGTGACCTGAAGACTTTGTATTCATACGAGGAACATGAAGCGTGAAGACTTTTGTTTTCGTAGTTTCATTTTCTCTTTCTTGAGTCATAGGAAACATCGTACTGTTAAAGGGGGTCGAGGAAATACTAAGGAAAAATTTCCATGTGATGCTCAACTCAAAATCCTACACCTACCAATTCCTTCGAGTGAAGCCATTGGAAATCTCATATAGTTCAGTCATATTCTTCAGTGACAGAGACGAAGTTCTTCTGCTCGCTGAGAAATGTGTTCTGACTGAGGAGTTAGGAATTCGCCAGTGCGGATTTCCTACACAATGAGGAACATGATAGCCCTGAGGAATTTGAGCCTCAAATATCCGACCGTTGCTGTGCTACGCGCCAGCTGTCCCAAAATATCTACCCACCTAACGGTCATATCATTGAAGGGCATTTATGTCTTATCATGTCGGGCTGCTCCCTAGGCTATAAATAGCCGCCCCCTACAACCACTAGCTAGTTGGCTGCTCCGAGAGAAACTGACACTTGTCATTTGAGAGCATCCCATCTTCTGAGGACTTTGAGCGAAAATCATCAAGTGAGGAAACCCAAACCCAATCACCTACAAACCCAAAGTGATTGAGCATCACTGAAGAGATTGATCCTGCGTGGATCCGACGCTTGTTACCTTTGAAGACTGTGCTTCTTCCATACGGTTAGGCGTCATGGTCTAGAGCATCCAAGAGGAAATTGTGGATCGCCGAGTGGCCGAGTTTGTGAAGGTTTGGAAGTCACCTGAAGACTTACCACGAGTGACTGGGCGAGGTCTGTGTGACCTTAGCTCAAGGAGAATACGGTGAGGACTGTGTGTCCTCGGGTTTAAATACCTAGCCGCTCCAACCAGACGTACAACTGAGACAGCAGTTGGAACTGGTCTACGAAATCATTGTCTTCACCAGGCTTACTGGTTCTATTTCATCAACTCTTTCATTTCCTCATAACTGTGTTGTACACTTGTTCTTCTCTGTGTTTGAAGACTTTGACTGAAGACTTTCTCAATTTCCTCAGTTCAAATTCTTCAGTCTGTTTGTCTTCATCATGTTTTATCCTGTGTTTACGCTGTCTGTACTCTATGCTTGTCTTCATTTCATCATGATGACCATGCTTGTGTTCTGTTATGTTTACATCTGAGTACTTATTCCGCTGCAAGTAGTTCTTCGCTTAGAAATTTCCTCGCCCCGAAATTCCTTAGTGAAGAATTCATAAAATTCGCCTATTCACCCCCCTCTAGTCGATATAACGCACTTTCAATTGGTATCAGAGCAAGGTACTCCCTTGTTCTATGTGATTTTGGTTTAACCGCCTGGAGTTTTAGTTATGTTGACCGAAGGTATGAAGACCGTGTCATGCCCCATCTTTGACGGTCACGAGTATCCCAAGTGGAAGGCCATGATGAAGAAGCACCTCATGGCAATGAACAACAAGCTATGGACCGTCACTGAGATTGGTCTTACCGATCTATGCAAGATAGCGGACACTGATGATATTCACAAGTTCACTCGACTTGACATCATGGCGAAGGATATCATCTGTTCCTGCCTATCCAGAGTTGAATTCAGGCGCATTATGCATCTTTGCAATGCGAAGCTTATCTGGGACCGAATCTCTGACGTCTATGAAGGTCATCGAACTTGTCATGATCCCTGGTTTGAGGATTTCAAGGAATCACTCAAAACAATGACTTTCGAACCTGAACCATCATCTTCTGCCCCATGCCTCATGGCAAAAGGTGCCAAGGTAACCGAATGTTCCTCATCTGAGTCTAGTGATGATGAATCTGATGATGATTTTGGACCTAGCTATACCAAGCTTGTTTGTATTGTCACTAAACAACAAAAGGCCTTGGAAAAGGTTCAAAACATGCTAGACAAGAGTGATGATATGTTGGGTGAAGAAATGGATCGCACTAAAACCTTGACTGAAAGTCTTCAGAGACTTCAGTCCAAGTTTGACAACCTTCAATGTCATCATAACACTCTCTTATCTAATCATGAGAAGCTTTCTTATGAATTTCTTCAAAGAAAGCAAGATCTTGAGAAGCTAAGGGTGAGTTATGAAGATCTTCAGAAGGAGCGCGATTCGTTACTTGCTCAACAAATCAGTGCTGCTCAGGAAGAATTCATTCCTCCATGTTTGAAGTGCATTTAACGTGAATCTGCTAATTCTTCACCTGAATGTTCAAATGCTTCTTCTGCTACAAATTCTTCACCTGTCTCTGCTATTACTAATTCCTCATCTGAGGACATTGCTAGTATCACTGATGATGCATGGCTGAATGAATTGTACATGACAGGCATGTACAAAAGCCTCAAAGGGCATCAGGCTCTTTGTGATGTGCTTAAAAAGCAGATCCTCAACAGGAACCCTAGAAAAGAGGGTATTGCCTTTGAGAGGAAACTCAACGCTGATGGGACTTACTGGAAGCCTAAGCAGTATCCCAAAACCTCATGGGTTGCTGCAAAGGGACCTCCAGTAGATCCATCTACCTTATCTGGCTTTACATGTGAATCTCCTCATTCTTCTGATGAGTCTTTTGACTCTAACTATAAACTGTTCAAAAACCAAAATGGTGAAGTATTATCTAGATATGTTGGCACTAACTGCAGGAACGGTTCCCCTATGAAGAAAATCTGGGTTCCCAAAAGGTGCCTTGAAAATCTTCAGGTGAATGTCATCATGACACCACCTATGAAGAAAAGGAACCCAGATCAAATTCTTCGTATGGACCTAATTCTTCATATGGATCCAAGTCCTCATATGGACCAAATTCCTCACGTGGATCAAATTCCTCAAAAGGGTCAAAGTCCTCATATGAACATCATCGTGCTAACACCTCTGTTTCGCAGGGAAGAGCTAAGGTCTATGAATATGAGCATTATTCTTCTAACCATTATGTTCATAAGTCCTCGAAAAATTTCTCTGCTTATTCATATGCTTATCCTAACCCCTCCTATGTGAAACGAAATGGATTAGCTTCTATGCCACCTTTCTCATATGGAGCTCGCAGAGTGATGAACTCTTTGCCACCCCTTCAGATGTGGGTGGTGAAGAAAAAGAACTAATTTCTTCTGCAGGGTCAGGTCTCCAGACGTGCTTAAACGTCTGAAGAATTTGCTGGAGGCCTGAAATTGCCTGAAAGGACGCAGGCTAATCATGAAGAAATGAACCCTTATTTCTCACGTCCTCATTTTATTTTATCTGTTCTATTGGTTGATGAAATTGATCTGATGAATTGATGTCATATTCTTCACTGATGAAGTATATGAGTTCGTATGTTGCACTAATTCATCTGCAGGATGATCAACCCAAAGCCAATGAGTGGGTCCTCGATAGTGGATGTACAAATCACATGACTGGTGACAAGAATCTATTGATGGATGCTCCCTTATCTCCATCACATCTGAAGCATATCATCTTCGCTGACAAAGGCAAAACTCAGGTATTGGGCCTAGGTAAGGTTGCGATCTCAAAGGATCGACACATGGACAAAGTCATGCTTGTCAAGTCCTTAGGATACAACCTCATGTCTGTCTCAATGCTTTGTGATCTTGATATGGTTGTTGTCTTTGGCAAGTATCGTTGTGTTGTGATCATGGAAGCTGACCATTCCAAAGTCTTCGAAGGCTTTAGGAGAGGAGACTTGTATATTGTTGATTTCTCTACAGGACCACAACCAGCCGTATGCCTACTTGCAAAAGCTTTAGAAGGCTGGCTATGGCATCGACGACTTGGTTAGGCAGGCATGAGAAATTTGCACACGCTTGCGAAGAAGAAGCATGGCATTGACATTGAGAATGTCAAATTCCTCAAGGATTACTTATACGGAGCCTGTGAAGCTAGAAAGATGACCAAGGCCAAACATCTAGGACTCTTGTTCAAACGATTTTCCTCGAGGGCTTCAACCAACTTTGGTGTGAAGATCAAGCACATCAGAAGTGATAATGGAACTGAGTTCAAGAATTCTGGTCTTGATGACTATCTTGATGAACTTCGTATTACTCATGAGTTATCTGCTCCTTATACTCCTCAGCAGAATGGCGTCGTGGAGCGCAAGAACAGGACTCTTGTTGAGATGGCTTGCACTATGCTTGATGAATACAAGACACCTCGTCGTTTCTGGATTGAGGCAATTGATAGTGCTTGCCACATCATCAACAGGGTATACCTTCACAAATTCTTCAAGAAGACCGCTTATGAACTCCTCACTGACAAGAAACCCAATGTGAGTTATTTCAAAGTCTTCGGTGCTAAATGTTGGATTAGAGATCCTCATACAACTCTAAATTTGCACCGAAAGCACATGAAGGTTTTATGCTTGGTTACGGAAAGGACTCACACACCTACAGAGTCTTCAACAACGTTCATCACAAAGTTGTTGAAACTGTAGATGTGCGGTTCGATGAAACTAATGGCTCGCAAAGAGAGCACCTACCTTCTGTGTTAGATGAACAGTCACCTGAGGAAACTATCAAGTTCAAGGCTACTGAGGATGTCATTCCTACCGAAGAATCTGTTGAAGAAATCATTCCAGAACGTGAAGAACGTCGAGCTAATGCACCTGAAGAAAATGGTGCTGAAGGAAATGATAATCAAATTCCTCGACGACAACCCGCTCATCCTCGCGTTGCAAACGAAGTGCCAATTGAGAAGATCATCGATGACATTGAAGCACCAGGTCCTCTCACACGCTCAAAAGCTTCACATTTATCTAACTTTTGTGGGCACTTTGCTTTCGTGTCTATCACAGAGCCCACTAAGGTAGATGAAGCATTTCTGGAGCCTGAGTGGATTCAAGCTATGCAAGAAGAATTACATAAGTTCGAGCTCAACAACATCCGGGAACTGGTCAAACGTCCAGATCCTCGCAAGCACAATATCATTGGCACAAAGTGGATCTACCGCCACAAGCAAGATGAAAATGGCCTTGTGGTGAGGAATAAGGCACGGCTTGTACCTCAAGGCTACACACAGGTTGAAGGAATTGATTTCGATGAAACTTTTGCACCTGTTGCTAGACTTGAGGCTATTCGCATATTACTTGCTTATGCTAACCATCATGATATCACTCTATATCAAATGGATGTGAAAAGTGCATTCCTCAATGGTAAGCTTGAGGAAGAAGTATATGTTGCTCAACCCCCAGGTTTTGAAGATCCAAATCATCCTGACAAAGTCTTCAGACACAATAAGGCCCTCTATGGCCTCAAGCAGGCCCCTTGGGCGTGGTATGATACTTTGAAGGAATTCCTCATGAAGAAAGGCTTCAAACCCGGTTCACTTGACGCTACTCTTTTCACTAAATCTTATGATGGTGAATTGTTTGTGTGCCAAATTTATGTTGATGATATTATCTTTGGCTGTACTGATCAACATTACACTGACGAATTTGGTTATAAGATGAGTGAAGAATATCAAATGTCTATGATGGGAGAATTGAAATTCTTCTTAGGGCTTCAAATTCGTCAACAGCGCAATGGCATATTCATATCTCAGGAGAAATACCTCAAGGACGTATTGAGGAAATTCGGCATGCAAGATTGCAAAGGCGTCAAAATTCCTATACCCACAAATGGCCATCTATGCACTGAAGAAAATGGTATTGACTTCGATCAAAAGGTATACCGCTCCATGATTGGCTCTTTATTGTATTTATGTGCATCAAGGCCAGACATTATGCTTAGTGTTTGCATGTGTGCCCGATTTCAAGCTACACCGAAGGAATCACACCATAAGGCTCTGAAGCATATTCTTCGATATCTAGCTCACACACCAACACTTGGATTATGGTATCCCAAGGGCTCGGCTTTTGATCTCATTGGATATTCAGACTCTGACTATGCTGGTGATCGTGTGGACCCATCTGGCACATGCCATTTCCTCGGAAGATCTTTGGTCTGTTGGTCCTCGAAGAAACAGAACTCCGTGTCACTGTCTACTGCTGAAGCTGAGTATATTGCTGCTGGTTCTTGCTGTGCTCAATCACTATGGATGAAGCAAACTCTCAAGGACTACGACATCAACATGAAGAATGTGCCTCTCTACTGTGACAATGAGAGTGGAATCAAGATTGCTCACAACCCAGTTCAGCACTCGAAGACAAAGCACATTCAGATTCGTCATCATTTTTCTTCACGATCATGTGTTGAAGGGAGACATTTCTATTGAGCATGTGAAGACTGAAGAACAGCTAGCCGATATCTTCACAAAGCCCTTGGATGAGAAGACATTTAGCAAGTTGCGGTGTGAGCTAAATATCTTAGAATCTTCGAATGTTCTTTGAAAAGGACACTCATCCTAACACTTATGCAAAATTGATGACTTAGATGTGCAACACATGAAGAAACGTTTTTCTTCAATCAATGAAGACTAACACTCTAAGTGTGAAGAAATTAACGAAGAATTTGATTCTCAGAGCCCTACGACAATTGTATGCGGTGTCTGAAATCATCATTCTTATAAGGTGGGTCACGCCACCACCAAAAGTTGAAAATCTTCAATTTGAGTTTTTCCTCATTTTTCAAATTCCTCAGTTGTTCAATTTTCTTCAACTTTGCATTTTCTTCATTGTTTCCATCGTTTTTCTTCATTGGCTATATATATATATATATGAGTTTATGTCCTCTACAACATTCACTTATTGCTATTTCTTCAAGTTGCTTTTTCTGCTAAGTGAATGTGATCGGACCCTTCCCCCTCGATGCTAAACTCAACCCAATCTATTCACAAATTCTTCATGTGCGTTATATTTGAAACCCGTTCAAAATCTTCACTGTGTCCTTGTCAGCTGAAGAATTTGCGAACGGAACTTTTAACTTATCTTATCTAAATTTTCGGCTTTGCCGCTCAAACCGTTCCACATTCCATGATAACACTTATCTATTCACCCACGATCTCACATGATTGCCCACTCTCAGTACGTGGGTGACACATGTCAAGCGAATGAGAAGGGTCAGGGGCACGTTCGTCCAATTTCTTCGGGCGAACAGTTTTTCACCGTGGCTATAAATACCCCTCCCCTTCCTCACTTCTCTTTTACTCCGCTCGACCTCACTCCAGCTCAAGCTTCTCAAACCCTAGCGCCGCCGCTACTTCATCGTCGCCGGTGAGGAAGAGCTTCACTGCCTCGACCTCGTCGCCATCGTACTCGCGCCGGCTGCGGATTTCTTCTCTCCGCCGCCGCCGTAGCTGTCTTCCTCAGCCAAGTTAGGGCGTGGAAGATCTGAACTGACGAACTTCACATCTACACTTCCCAGTTCGTCGTGTTCTTTGTCCAGGGTAATTAAAGTTACTTTTACTTCCCTCTTTGATTCAAATGATTTCTACAAAATCTTCAAAGGTGTTTTTTTTCTTCAAATCCTCACACACTAAAACACCTCACATGTCATTGATACGTCCATTTTGCATCATGCTTTTATATCGATATTTATTGCATTATGGGCTGTTGTTACACATTATGTCACAATACTTATGCCTATTCTCTCTTATTTTACAAGGTTTACATAAGGAGGGAGAATGCCGGCAGCTGGAATTCTGGGCTGGAAAAGGAGCAAATATTAGAGACCTATTCTGCACAACTCCAAAAGTCCTGAAACTCCACGAAAGTTATTTTTGGAAATAATAAAAAATATTGAGCGGAAGAAATACGTCAGGGGGGCCTCCACCTGGCCACGAGGGTGGGGGGCGTGCCCTACCCCCTGGGCGCGCCCCCTGCCTCGTGGGCCCCCTGTTGGCCCTCCGATGGCCATCTTCTGCTATATGAAGTCTTTCATCCGAAGAAAAATCATAAGCAAGCTTTCGGGACGAGACTCCGCCGCCACGAGGCGGAACCTTGGCGGAACCAATCTAGGGCTCCGGCAGAGCTGTTCTGCCGGGGACACTTCCCTCCGGGAGGGGGAAATCATCGCCATCGTCATCACCAACGCTCCTCTCATAGGGAGAGGGCAATCTCCATCAACATCTTCACCAGCACCATCTCCTCTCAAACCCTATTTCATCTCTTGTATCCAATTCTTGTCTCCAAGTCTGGGATTGGTACCTGTAGGTTGCCAGTAGTGTTGATTACTCCTTGTAGTTGATGCTAGTTGGTTTATTTGGTGGAAGATCATATGTTCAGATCCTATATGCATATTAATACTCCTCTGATTATGAACATGAATATGCTTTGTGAGTAGTTACGTTTGTTCCTGAGGACATGGGAGAAGTCTTGCTATTAGTAGTCATGTGAATTTGGTATTCGTTCGATATTTTGATGAGATGTATGTTGTCTCTCCTCTAGTGGTGTTATGTGAACGTCGACTACATAACACTTCACCATTATTTGGGCCTAGAGGAAGGCATTGGGAAGTAATAAGTAGATGATGGGCTGCTAGTGTGACAGAAGCTTACACCCTAGTTTATGCGTTGCTTCGTAAGGGGCTGATTTGGATCCATATGTTTCATGCTATGGTTAGGTTTATCTTAATACTTTTGTTGTAGTTGCGGATGCTTGCAATAGAGGTTAATCATAAGTGGGATGCTTGTTCAAGTAAGAACAGCACCCAAGCACCGGTCCACCCACATATCAAATTATCAAAGTACCGAACGCGAATCATATGAACGTGATGAAAACTAGCTTGACGATAATTCCCATGTGTCCTCGGGAGCGCTTTTCTCTATATAAGAGTTTGTCCAGGCTTGTCCTTTCCTACAAAAAGGATTGGGCCACCTTGCTGCACTTTATTTACTTTTGTTACTTGTTGCTCGTTACAATTTATCTTATCACAAAACTATCTGTTACCTATTATTTCAGTGCTTGCAGAGAATACCTTGCTAAAAACCACTTATCATTTCCTTCTGCTCCTCGTTGGGTTCGACACTCTTACTTATCGAAAGGACTAGGATAGATCCCCTATACTTGTGGGTCATCAAGACTCTTTTCTGGCGCCGTGGCCGGGGAGTGAAGCGCCTTTGGTAGGTGGAATTTGGTAAGGAAACATTTATATAGTGTGCTGAAATTTAGTGTCACTTGTTACCATGGAAAGTAATCCTCTGAAGGGTTTGTTCGGGGTATCTTCACCCCGACCAGTAGAGCAAAGAGTTGCTCCTCAACCTACTGAACCTACTGAAGATGAAAATGTCCACTTTGAGATTCCTTCGGGTATGTTAGAAAAACTGCTAGCTAATCCTTTTGGAGGAGATGGAACAAAGCATCCCGATGAGCACCTAATCTATGTGGATGAAGTTTGTGGATTATTTAAGCTTGCAGGTATACCCGGTGATTTTATTAAGAAGAAGGTATTCCCTTTATCTTTGAAGGTAGATGCATTGACATGGTATAGGGTATGTGATGATACGGGATCATGGAACTACAAACGATTGAAATTGGAATTTCATCAAAAAAATTATCCCATGCATCTTGTTCATCGTGATCGCAATTGTATATATAATTTTTGGCCTCGCGAAGGAGAAAGCATCGCTCAAGCTTGGGGGAGGCTTAAATCAATGTTATATTCATGCCCAATCATGAGCTCTCAAGAGAAATAATTATTCAGAATTTTTATGCTCGGCTTTCTGATAACAATCGCACCATGCTCGATACTTCTTGTGCTGGCTCTTTTATGATGAAGACTATTGAATTCAAATGGGATTTATTGGATAGAATTAAACGCAACTCTGAAGATTGGGATCTCGACGAAGGTAAGGAGTCTGGTATGGCACCTAGGTTTGATTGCGTTAAATCTTTTATGGATACCGATGTTTTCCGTAAATTTAGCACTAAATATGGACTTGACTCTGAGATAGTAGCTTCTTTCTGTGAATCTTTTGCTGCTCATATTGATCTCCCTAAGGAGAAGTGGTTTAAATATCATCCTCCCATAGAAGTAAAAGTAGCTGCACCTATTAAAGTTGAAGAAAAGACTATCACTTATAATGATCCTATTGTTCCTACTTCTTATGTTGAGAAACCACCTTTCCCTGTTAGAATAAAGGATCATGCTAAAGCTTCAACTGTGGTTCGTAAAAGCAATATTAGAACTTATACACCTCCTGAGCAAATTAAAGTTGAACCTAATATTGCTATTGTTAAAGATCTCTTGTCTGATAATATTGATGGGCATGTTATTTATTTCTGTGATGAAACTGCTAGAATTGCTAAACCTTGTGCTAAAGATAAACATAGACCTGTGGTAGGCATGCCTGTTATTTCTGTTAAGATAGGAGATCATTGTTATCATGGCTTATGCGATATGGGTGCCAGTGCTAGTGCTATTCCTCATGACTTATACAAAGAAATTATGCATGAAATTGCACCTGCTGAGATAGAAGATATTGATGTTCCATTAAGCTTGCCAATAGAGATACTATATCAACCATTGGAATTGTTAGAGATGTTGAAGTCTTGTGTGGAAAAACTAAATATCCTGCTGATTTTCTTGTTCTTGGTTCCCCACAAGATAGTTTTTGTCCCATTATATTTGGTAGACCCTTCTTGAACACTGTTAAAGCTAGGATAGACTGCGAAAAGGATATTGTTACTATTGGTTTGGGTGATATGTCTCATGAGTTTAATTTCTCTAAATTTCGTAGACAACACCGTGAAGAGGAATCGCCTAGTAAGGATGAAATAATTGGTCTTGCTTCTATTGCCGTACCTCCTAGTGATCCTTTAGAACAATATTTGCTAGACCATGAAAATGATATGTCTATGAATGAAAGAAGGGAAATAGATGAAGTATTCTTTAAACAGGAACCCATCCTGAAACTCAATTTGCCTGTTGAAATCCTAGGGGATCCTCCTCCACCCAAGGGTGATCCCGTGTTTGAGATTAAACTGTTACCTGATACTCTTAAATATGCTTATCTTGATGAGAAAAAGATATATCCTGTTATTATTAGTGCTAACCTTTCAGAGCATGAAGAAGAGAGATTACTGAAAACTCTGAAGAAGCACCGTGCTGCTATTGGATATACTCTTGATGATCTTAAGGGAATTAGTCCCACTCTATGTCAACATAAAATAAATTTGGAGGAAGATGCCAAACCAGTTCGTGATCATCAACGACGGCTGAATCCTAAGATGAAGGAAGTGGTAAGAAAAGAAATACTAAAGCTCCTTGAGGCAGGTATAATTTATACCGTTGCTGATAGTCAGTGGGTAAGTCCTGTCCATTGTGTCCCTAAGAAGGGAGGAATTACCGTCATTCCTAATGATAAAGATGAGTTGATCCCGCAAAGAATTATTACAGGTTATAGGATGGTAATTGATTTCCGCAAATTAAATAAAGCTACTAAAAAGGATCATTAACCCTTACCTATTATCGATCAAATGCTAGAAAGATTATCCAAACATACACATTTTTGCTTTCTAGATGGTTATTCTAGTTTCTCTCAAATACCTGTGTCAGCCAATGATCAATCAAAGACTACTTTTACTTGCCCTTTTGGTACTTTTGCTTATAGACGTATGCCTTTTGGTTTATGTAATGCACCTGCAACCTTTCAAAGATGCATGATGGCTATATTCTCTGACTTTTGTGAAAAGATTTGTGAGGTTTTCATGGACGATTTCTCCGTCTATGGATCCTCTTTTGATGACTGCTTGAGCAACCTTGATCGAGTTTTGCAGAGATGTGAAGAAACTAACCTTGTCTTGAATTGGGAAAAGTGTCACTTTATGGTTAATGAAGGTATTGTCTTGGGGCATAAAGATTCTGAAAGAGGTATTGAAGTTGATAAAGCCAAGGTTGATGCTATTGAAAAGATGCCACGTCCCAAGGACATCAAAGGTATAAGAAGTTTCCTTGGTCATGCCGGTTTTTATAGGAGGTTCATTAAGGACTTCTCTAAAATTTCTCGGCCTCTGACTAATTTATTACAAAAAGATATACCATTTGTCTTTGATGATGATTGTGTAGAAGCATTTGAAATACTTAAGAAAGCATTGATCTCTGCACCTATTGTTCAGCCACCTGAGTGGAGTTTACCTTTTGAAATTATGTGTGATGCTAGCAATTATGTTGTAGGTGCTGTTCTAGGGCAAAGAGTTGATAAGAAATTAAATGTTATCCAATATGCTAGTAAAACTCTAGACAATGCTCAAAGAAATTATGCTACTACTGAAAAGGAATTCTTAGCAGTTGTATTTGCTTGTGATAAGTTCAGACCTTATATTGTTGATTCTAAAGTAACTATTCACACTGATCATGCTGCTATTAAATATCTTTTGGAAAAAAGATGCTAAACCTAGACTTATTAGATGGGTTCTCTTGCTACAAGAATTTGATTTGCATATTATTGATAGAAAGAGAGCTGAGAACCCCGTTGCAGACAACTTGTCTAGGTTAGAAAATGTTCTTGATGACCCACTACCTATTGATGATAGATTTCTGGATGAACAACTAAATGTCATAAATGCTTCTCGTACTGCTCCATGGTATGCTGATTATGCTAGTTATATTGTTGCTAAATTTATACCACCTAGTTTCACATACCAGCAAAAGAAAAAGTTTTTGTATGATTTGAGACATTACTTTTGGGATGACCCACATCTTTATAAAGGAGTAGATGGTGTTATTAGACGTTGTGTACCTGAGCATGAACAGGAACAGATCCTACGCAAGTGTCACTCCGAGGCTTATGGAGGACACCACGCTGGAGATAGAACTGCACATAAGGTATTGCAATCCGGTTTTTATTGGCCTGCTCTCTTCAAGGATGCCCGTAAGTTTGTATTGCCTTGTGATGAATGTCAAAGAATTGGTAATATTAGTAGACCTCAAGAAATTCCTATGAATTATTCGCTTGTTATTGAACCATTTGATGTTTGGGGCTTTGATTATATGGGACCTTTTCCTGCCTCTAATGGATACACACATATTTTAGTTGTTGTTGATTACGTTACTAAGTGGGTAGAAGCTATTCCAACTAGTAGTGCTGATCATAAAACCTCTATTAAAATGCTTAAAGAAGTTATTTTTCCGAGGTTTGGAGTCCCTAGATATTTATGACTGATGGTGGTTCACATTTTATTCATGGTGCTTTTCGTAAAATGCTTGTTAAGTATGATGTTAATCATAGAATTGCATCTCCTTATCACCCGCAGTCTAGTGGTCAAGTAGAATTGAGTAACAGAGAGCTCAAATTAATTTTGCAAAAGACTGTCAATAGATCTAGAAAGAATTGGTCCAAGAAACTTGATGATGCATTATGGGCCTACAGAACTGCATATAAAAATCCTATGGGTATGTCTCCGTATAAAATGGTTTATGGAAAAGCATATCACTTACCCCTCGAACTAGAACATAAGGCTTATTGTGCTATTAAAGAGCTCAATTATGATTTCAAACTTGCCGGTGAGAAGAGGTTATTTGACATTAGCTCACTTGATGAATGGAGAACCCAAGTCTACGAGAATGCGAAGTTGTTTAAAGAAAAAGTTAAAAGATGGCATGACAAAAGGATACAAAAGCGTGAGTTTAATGTAGGTGATTATGTATTGCTATACAACTCTTGTTTAAGATTTTTTGCAGGAAAACTTCTCTCTAAATGGGAAGGCCCTTATGTTATCGAGGAGGTCTATCGTTCCGGTGCCATAAAAATCAACAACTTGGAAGGCACAAATCCGAAGGTGGTGAACGGTCAAAGAATTAAACACCATATCTCAGGTAATCCTATAAATGTTGAAACCAATGTTATTGAAACCGTAACCCCGGAGGAATACATAAGGGACACTTTCCGGAACGTTTCAGACTCTGAAAAGGAATAGGTATGTGGTACGGTAAGTAAACCAACTCCAAAACAGTTCTAAAGGCAATATTTCTCCGTTTTGGAATTTTTAGAAAAATAGAAAAATAAGAAGCTGTCCGGGAAGGACACGAGGGCTCCACGAGGGTGGAGGGCGCGCCCTACCCCCCGGGCGCGCCCCCTACCTCGTGGGCACCTTGTGTGCTCTCCGGACTCTGTTTTCTTGCACGATACGTATTTCGGTCGGTAAAAATTCATTATATAATCTCCCAAAGGTTTTAACTCCCGTATCACGCAATTGTCCTTTGTTCTTGTTTCGAGCGGTTTTCTGTCAGGGTTGTCAAGCCAGGCATCATGTCGTCCCCATCCTCCATTAATGGTGACAACGATGCTTGGCTACTGAAGATAGAGCTGAAGAGGGAAGAACCTATGGAGATTAACAAGGATGAAGGGATCAAGAAGGCCACGGAGGACCAAGCTCCTGAAGACAACCTTCAACTTGATCACAATCTTTTTACCCCAACTGAGATCGAAGCTTTCAAGATGATTGAGTTAGCTTGTATTCAAAACAAGTATCTCACACGTGAAAATATTTTGTTGAAGGAGCATATCGTTACACTCAAGGGCATTATCCGCAAGTTGGAGGACCTCTTACGCTCGATGTGTGACTATCCATCATCACCTCCACCTTCTTCACCAGCAAAGGAGACATAATCACATGGGTATGGGCACTCCCCTTGGCAACTGCCAAGCTTGGGGGAGATGCCCCGGTATCGTATCACAACCACATCTCCTATCTTTACCGTTTTTCTTAGTTCGATCCTATTAGTAGTATCTTGATCTAGTAGAATAAAGTTTTGGTATGATCTAGTTTTGAGTTTTGCTTTATGATCCCTCTATGTAATCGAGTCCGTGAGCTATATAATAAAGATTAGTGTTGAGTCAAGGGCTTGATTATTTTGCCATGATCTTGAGTGAATAAAAGAATAGAGAACATAATAAAAAGAAATAAAGAGATCATATTGATCTTATGAAGAGTAATAACTTCACACAGAAAGAGAATGATGATTAAAAATTGTTGAGAGTTGACAAACATAGCTTTGGTCATCGTTGCAATTAATAGGAAGTAATAAAGAAAGAGGGGTTTCACATATAAATATATTATCTTGGACATATTTTATGATTGGGAGCACTCATTAAAATATGACATGCTAAAGAGTTGATGTTGGACAAGGAAGACAACGTAATGGGTTATGTTTTCTTATATCTGTGATAAAGTATATTGTCATGGATCATCCAACATGTTGAGCTTGCCTTTCCCCCTCATGCTAGCCAAATTCTTTGCACCAGGTAGAGATACTACTTGTGCTTCCAAATACCCTTAAACCCAGTTTTGCCATGAGAGTCCACCATACCTACCTATGGATTGAGTAAGATCCTTCAAGTAAGTTGTCATCGGTGCAAGCAATAAAAATTGCTCTCTAAATATGTATGATTGATTGGTGTGGAGGAAATAAGCTTTATACGATCTTGTGATGTGGAAGAAATAAAAGCGACGGACTGCATAATAAAGGTTCATATCACAAGTGGCAATATAAAGTGACGTTCTTTCGCATTAAGATTTTGTGCATCCAACCCTGAAAGCGCATGGCAACCTCTGCTTCCCACTGCGAAGGGCCTATCTTTTATTATTATCTTCTACCTTATGCAAGAGTCATGGTGATCTTCACCTTTCCTTTTTATATTTTATCCTTTGGCAAGCACAGTGTGTTGGAAAGATTCTGATAGATATAAAAAACTGGATGTAAGTTAGCATGAATTATTATTGTTGACATTACCCTTGAGGTAAAAGGTTAGGAGGCGAAACTATAAGCCCCTATCTTTCTCTGTGTCCAATTAAAACTTCGTAACCACAAGTATTGCGTGAGTGTTAGCAATTATGAAAGACTAAATGATAGTTGAGTATGTGGACTTGCTAGAAAGCTCTGACATAGACTCTTTCTGATGTTATGATAAATTGCAATTGCTTCAATGACTGAGATTATAGTTTGTTGGTTCTCAATAAAGTTTCTGATTCATACTTTGCATTGTGAGTGGATTATTACTTGAGCATAAGAAATCATATGACAATATCCATATATGTTGCTGTTATGAGAATAATCATGATGCCCTCATGTCCGTATTTTATTTTATCGACACCTCTACCTCTAAACATGTGGACATATTTATCGTTATCGGCTTTCGCTTGAGGACAAGCAAGGTCTAAGCTTGGGGGAGTTGATACGTCCATTTTGCATCATGCTTTTATATCGATATTTATTGCATTAGGGGCTGTTATTACATATTATGTCACAATACTTATGCCTATTCTCTCTTATGTTACAAGGTTTTCATAAGGAGGGAGAATGCCGGCAGCTGGAATTCTAGGCTGGAAAAGGAGCAAATATTAGAGACCTATTCTGCACAACTCCAAAAGTCCTGAAACTCCACGAAAGTTATTTTTGGAAATAATAAAAATTATTGAGAGGAAGAAATACGTCAGGGGGGCCTCCACCTGGTCACGAGGGTGGGGGCGCGCCCCACTGCCTCGTGGGCCCCTGTTGGCCCTCCGGTGGCCATCTTCTGCTATATGAAGTCTTTCGTCCGAAGAAAAATCATAAGCAAGCTTTCGGGACGAGACTCCGCCGCCACGAGGCGGAACCTTGGCGGAACCAATCTAGGGCTCCGGCAGAGCTGTTCTGCCGGGGACACTTCCCTCCGGGAGGGGGAAATCATCGCCATCGTTATCACCAATGCTCCTCTCATCGGGAGAGGGCAATCTCCATCAACATCTTCACCAGCACCATCTCCTCTCAAACCCTAGTTCATCTCTTGTATCCAATTCTTGTCTCCAAGTCTGGGATTGGTACCTGTAGGTTGCTAGTAGTGTTGATTACTCCTTGTAGTTGATGCTAGTTGGTTTATTTGGTGGAAGATCATATGTTCAGATCCTATATGCATATTAATACTCCTATGATTATGAACATGAATATGCTTTGTGAGTAGTTATGTTTGTTCCTGAGGACATGGGAGAAGTCTTGCTATTAGTAGTCATGTGAATTTGGTATTCGTTCAATATTTTGATGAGATGTATGTTGTCTCTCCTCTAGTGGTGTTATGTGAACGTCGACTACATAACACTTCACCATTATTTGGGCCTAGAGGAAGGCATTGGGAAGTAATAAGTAGATGATGGGTTGCTAGAGTGACAGAAGCTTAAACCCTAGTTTATGCGTTGCTTCGTAAGGGGCTGATTTGGATCCATATGTTTCATGCTATGGTTAGGTTTACCTTAATACTTTTGTTGTAGTTGCGGATGCTTGCAATAGAGGTTAATCATAAGTGGGATGCTTGTTCAAGTAAGAACAGCACCCAAGCACCGGTCCACCCACATATCAAATTATCAAAGTACCGAAGGCGAATCATATGAACGTGATGAAAACTAGCTTGACGATAATTCCCATGTGTCCTCGGGAGCGCTTTTCTCTATATAAGAGTTTGTCCAGGCTTGTCCTTTCCTACAAAAAGGATTGGGCCACCTTGCTGCACTTTATTTACTTTTGTTACTTGTTGCTCGTTACAATTTATCTTATCACAACACTATCTGTTACCTATTATTTTTGTGCTTGCAGAGAATACCTTGCTGAAAACCGCTTATCATTTCCTTCTCCTCCTCGTTGGGTTCGACACTCTTACTTATCGAAAGGACTACGATAGATCCCCTATACTTGTCGGTCATCAGTCATCTATTCTTGATTCGTTTCTCTAAGCAATATTTTTCTTCATGATTCCTCAATTGTGTGGATTTTTGATCTGTACAACTCTGGAACCTAAGACAAAGAACGCTTAGTGAAATTCTTCAAGACTCATCTGGTCAATTTCCTCAAACTTGTTGTTTTTTGCAAAACCTTCTGAGAACGTATATGACCTCTCCAAATTCCTTGCAACTATACTCTGTTCACAGGTACTCATGTCCGCTGCTGAATCACTCAGTTCTCATCAACTAAACTCATTTGCAGCGTTCCTCGAAGAAAAGTTGCACATCTCTTCAGAAAATTCAGTTGTTCATATTCCTCATCTGAAGAAAATGGCTGACGGTAAGAAGCCACAGAAAGGAGGAAAGAGGCCTGAGGTCAATACTGCCTTTGAGATCCCTGATGACAAATACAAGGACTATTGCACTCCTGATGAGGCCAAGTTTGGCAAGGAGGACAAAAATCAGCGCAAGGTGCGCATCCAAAGAATAGAGAGGAGCTGGGCAAGGGAGTGGCGGGAGTACAGGTATGTTACTCCCAAGTATATGAAGAAATTCGCTCTAAATCCTCCATGCCCAAGACCTCCGTTGGCACCTGGCCAAGTAGCAGGTCCCACCAGCCTCAAGAGCGGTGAGGATTATCCTGATGAATGGGCCAAGCGCCAGGCCAAATTGGCCAGACAAGCAAGAGAAGCAGTGAGGAAATTTAATGAAGACTCTGCTGCTGCTGCCACTACTGAGGCCTGCGCAAGGAAGCCGAAGAAGGCCATGGCAAAGAAGCCTGCTCATAAGCCAAGTGCTTCACCCTCAATGCCCTCACGGCCAAGTTCCTCAGCAATGCCCTCACGGCCAGATTCTTCAAAGCCCTCATGGCCAATTCCTCAAGCTTCTCCAGCGCCTCCAAAGCCTTCAGATCCTCCGCAAAAGTCCTCAGCTGCTTCGACCAAATCCTCTGCACCTGTGCATCTCGCCACGTGCCAAAGGACAACAGGCATCTCTATTGCCTCAGGAGCTTCTGCTAGTTCCTCAGTTGTACCAAATTCTTCAACTGGCCCCTCTCTGCTGAAGACAAAGGCCACTGCTGGACGTGGCTCTCGCCCAAGTCCTCACAAGAAGCAGGCCGCCTTCCAAGTGCCGCCTGATGAAGACGAAGCTGATGATGAGGAACTTGCCGAAATCATCAGAGACAGGCAGGTCAGGGCTGCTAGAGCCAAGGGCACAAATGTGCCTCTGCTTTTGGATCCAAAGTTGATCCTTGATTACATCAATCTCTGGCACAAGGACCCCAACACCCCTATGCCCGATTTCAAGCTGACTCCTGGCCAAAGTCATATGCTGACTGCCTTCATCCAAGAAGAAAAATGGAAAATTGAAAAGGCCAGGCAGATCAAGAAAGCGCAGTACAAGAAGGAGCGCTTCCTGAAGAAAAACATTGTCTCTATGACAACTTAAGAACCTGTCACTATTCAATCAGAGATCAAGAAACTCAGTGATGAATTTGACGTATACCGTGCTGACTGGCTTGGAGCCAAAGTCAGGTTTGTGAAATTGACTGAAAAGTTCACTTCCAATGTTGCAACCCCAACACAACAAGAAAATCCTCAGGCTGAAGCATCTGCTCAGCCGACTGAAGAAAATGTCAGCACCGCTGATGACATTCAGGCTGCTGAAGAAACTCAAAGTACCAGGGCTGATGACTGCATTCCAGCCACTGAAGAAATTGCCAGGGCAACCACTAGTGTTGCGCCTGAGGAAACTGAAGAAGTCAGGGCAACTGCATCAGTTGTGCCTGAAGAATTTGAACCAAATTCCTTTGCTCCTCCTGCGCCTACACCAACTCCAATCCTTCCATCTGCATCAGACGTGAAGAAAACCAAGGCTGTAGAGCGTGCAGCGGTGAAGAAAAGGAAGGCATCAACTTCATCAGATTCTTCAGCTCCGAAGAAGATGAAGTCGCTGACTAGTTCATTTGACAACCCAATTGATGATATTCTTGTCTCATCCATGCCATCAAAGGACCTTGTTCCTTTTGATGAAGAATATGTGATTCCAAGTGAATCTGATGATGACATTCCTTCTGCTGCTTCGTCAGAGCAGTTGGATGAAGAAATTGAAGCGGATGCAATCCCTTCAACCCCACAAGTCTCATCGCCCATGCCTCAGTTCACTGCTGAAGAGACTGGCGTTGAAGAACAAGAAGATGAAGTTGTGGATATTTGGTGTACAACACCAGTGCTAAATAATGACTTTTGGGAAAGTCAGCACCCCAACTCTCCTCTGTTCACACCACTTCAACAAATTCCTCAGTCCCCTGTCAACACTGAAGTACAAATGGGATCTGAAGAACCTCGTGCAACTCCTTCTGTACATGAAGAGATTCCAGCCACTAGTGCTGAAGAAAATGTAAATGAAGAATTGAAGACCCAGGCTGCCACTGAAGAAGAAGCTGAAATTCCTCAGCCTGTGGAACCTGAGATTGCGATTCCTGAGGTAGTAATGCAATTGACTGATACTCCTCAGCCCAAGCCAAAGGATCCATTCTCGAAGAAACAAAAATTCAAGGCTGATGACTTCTTCGGCGAGCACGTGTTCTTCACTGATTATAATCCTTATGACTCTGCTTGTCTTAGAAGGAAGCGCTTCTAGACTGCCAGCCAGGCCAACTTCTATTCTTCACTGCTCTTCAACAAGGATAAAGTCTCAGACCACGAGCATGTTCCTCACGTGGACATGGAATCACTGCCTTGCTTCACCTCTGTCCTTAGTGTGCTTCATGACGCACGCCTCCTCAACTCTTACTCTGACATTGTTGATTGGAATGAAGAACTTATTCTTCAGTTCTACGCAACGCTGCACATCACAGAAGATGCTGACGATGTGAATACCTGGGTTCTGGACTGGATGACCGAAAACACTCATTATAAAGCACCGGCCTCTGAATTACTTCACGCCCTGCCAATCAGTCCTCCCCTTGAAGGAGCTCGTTGCCTGTACCAAGAGCCTGAGCTCACTGCTCACTATATGCAAGTTCTTATGAAGCCTCTGAAGCCTGGTCAAGCCCCGAGGACCAAATTCCTCGTGAGGGAATTGCTTTATGTGCCCAGAACTGTCTATCGCATTCTGACGAAGACAATGAGTCCTATCAAAGGCCACGACTTGTCTGATGAAGAAGTCATTGGCATCATGAAGAATCTGCTATTCAACATCATGCATGGCATCCATGTCAACTATCATGATTTCTTCATGAGGACTCTGGCCAGTGTTGCACTCTCTCCGTTTGAGCTGAAGCCTTATGCTCCTTGGATTATGAGATTCCTCAGAACAAGGTCTTCACTCAACTACAAGGCTGATTTTCAGAATCACCTCAACTACTTGCCCCCAATCGAAGTCCTCAAGTGGACATATTCCTCAGCTGATGAGAAGGGCAAGGCACCAGCTATCATGGATGAAGGAATTCGTCCATTGGATGGTCAGTTTCGCAAAGCTACATCTTATTCCACCAATGATGACTCCGCCACTCATGATTCTGCTGCTCATGCATCCAAGCCAAATCCTCAAGCCACAGCTCCAAGAGTGATGACTGACCGTGAGCTTCTGCTTAGTCTTCACCAGAAGGTGGATCGAAACCATAAATGGGTTAAGCGTCATTTTGGTTCTATTCTTCACAACATGACTGCTACACATAATGCAGTGAAGAAAAACCATTACTACCTCCATGAAGTCTTCGGTCGCACCTGGGCTATTCTGTCACATGTATATGGTGAAGAAGATCTGAAGCAAATGGGCCTCAAGGAGGACTTTGACTGGTCTGCACCTCCACCGAAGAAATACAAGAAGGTCAAGGTTCCTTCCTTGGTGGCCAGCTCATATTCTTCATCGCGCGAAACTGACGAGCATGAAGACTTGGACGACACTGCGGCAGGCCCTACAACGACAAATGACCCCAACAACGCTGGCGCTCCTCCATCAACATGATATTCTTCAGGGGCGTTAGTCCTCATTTTCGATCCTTTTGGTCATTCGATGACAAAGGGGGAGAAATTTGAGTTAGTCTTCAAGCGGGTCTATCCTATATGGGCGTTTTTTGCGAAGTTACAACTCTCGTTCTTCTGATGACTTTGTTGGATCGAGTTGTAAACTTAAACTCTATGGTGGCCTGATACTTTTGCTGTGTTTTTCTGCATGCTTATTCCTCATTAATGTTAATGCGCACATGTTGAATTACATCAGTCACCATATTTCATCATGCATTTCAAATTCTTCATATCCGCTGTTAAATGCGTGTATGAATTACATGATATAGGGGGAGATCTCCATGATTCTACTCTTGAAGTGTGCATTGCTTCAGAAGCAAAATCCTCACTATGCACATCTTCAGGGGGAGTTCTTCTATATCTTGCAATCAAATTCCTCAATATCAGTATTTACACTTCATATGTTTATTCCCGTTGAAAAATTAACCTATATTGTCATCAATCACCAAAAAGGGGGAGATTGTAAGTGCATCTAGTGCCCCTTAGTGATTTTGGTGTATTGAAGACTTGTAGGTTAAGGGACTAATGTGTTTATGAGTGTACACAGGTCTATAAGTCTATGAGGAGTTTGATATTTACAGAGAAAGTCGACCCCTAAAAATAAATATCTTCGACTGAAGATTTTGGTTTTCTAAAGACTTTCTGAAGACTTTGAAAGTGAAGAAATTGGTGTGACCTGAAGACTTGGTAGTCATACGAGGAACATGAAGCGTAAAGACTTTTGTTTTCATAGTTTCATTTTCTCTTTTTTGAGTCATAGGAAACACCGTACTGTTAAAGGGGGTCGAGGAAATACTAAGGAAAAATTTCCAAGTGATGCTCAACTCAAAATCCCACACCTACCAATCCCTTCGAGTGAAGCCATTGGAAATCTCATACAGTTCAGTCATATTCTTCAGTGACAGAGACGAAGTTCTTCTGGTCGCTGAGGAATTTATTCTGACTGAGGAGTTAGGAATTTGCCACTGCGGATTGCCTACACAGTGAGGAACATGATAGCGCTGAGGAATATGTGCCTCAAATATCCGACCGTTGTTGTGCTATGCGCCAGCTGTCCCAAAATATCTACCCACCTAACGGTCATATCATTATAGGGCATTTATGTCTTGTCATGTCGGGCTGCTCCCTAGGCTATAAATAGCCGCCCCCTACAACCACTAGCTGGTTGGCTGCTCTGAGAGAAACTGACACTTGTCATTTGAGAGCATCCCATCCTCCGAGGACTTTGCGCGAAAATCATCAAGTTAGGAAACCCAAACCCAAACACCTACAAAGCCAAAGTGATTGAGCATCACTGAACAGATTGATCCTGCGTGGATCCGACGCTTGTTATCTTTGAAGACTGTGCTTCTTCCAGATGGTTAGGTGTCATGGTCTAGAGCATCCAAGAGGAAATTGTGGATCGCCGAGTGACCGAGTTTGTGAAGGTTTGGAAGTCACCTGAAGACTTACCACGAGTGATTGGGCGAGGTCTGTGTGACCTTAGCTCAAGGAGAATACGGTGAGGACTGTGTGTCCGGGACTGTGTGTCCTCAGGTTTAAATACCTAGCCGCTCCAACCAGACGTACAACTGAGACAGCAGTTGGAACTGGTCTACCAAATCATTGTCTTCACCAAGCTTACTGGTTCTATTTCCTCAACTCTTTCATTTCCTCATTACAGTTGTTGGGTGCCTGTTCATATCTGTTTGAAGACTTTGACTGAAGACTTTCTCAATTTCCTCAGTTCAATTTCTTCAGTCTTTTTGTCTTCATCCTGTTTTATCCCGTGTTTACGCTTTCTGTACTTTGTGCTTGTCTTCATTTCATTATGATGACCATGCTTGTGTTATGTTATGTTTACATCTGAGTACTTATTCCGCTGCAAGTAGTTCTTCGCTTAGGAATTTCCTCACCCTGAAATTCCTCAGTGAAGAATTCATAAAAATCGCCTATTCACCCCCTCTAGTCGATATAACGCACTTTCAAGTTCAGTCATATTCTTCAGTGACACAGACGAAGTTCTTCTGGTCACTGAGGAATTTGTTCTGACTGAGGAGTTAGGAATACGCCAATGCGGATTGCCTACACAGTGAGGAACATGATAGCCCTGAGGAATTTGAGCCTCAAATATCCGACCGTTGCTGTGCTACGCGCCAGCTGTCCCAAAATATCTACCCACCTAACGGTCATATCATTGAAGGGCATTTATGTCTTATCATGTCGGGCTGCTCCCTAGGCTATAAATAGCCTCCCCCTACAACCACTAGCTGGTTGGCTGCTCCGAGAGAAACTGACACTTGTCATTTGAGAGCATCCCATCCTCCGAGGACTTTGAGCGAAAATCATCAAGTGAGGAAACCCAAACCCAAACACCTACAAACCCAAAGTGATTGAGCATCACTGAACAGATTGATCTTGCGTGGATCCGACGCTTGTTACCTTTGAAGACTGTGCTTCTTCCAGACGGTTAGGCGTCATGGTCTAGAGCATCCAAGAGGAAATTGTGGATCGCCGAGTGACCGAGTTTGTGAAGGTTTGGAAGTCACCTGAAGACTTACCACGAGTGATTGGGTGAGGTCTGTGTGACCTTAGCTCAAGGAGAATACGGTGAGGACTATGTATCCGGGACTGTGTGTCCTCACGTTTAAATACCTAGCCACTCCAACCAGACGTACAACTGAGATAGCAGTTGGAATTGGTCTACCAAATCATTGTCTTCACCAAGCTATTTCCTCAACTCTTTCATTTCCTCATAACTGTGTTGTACACTTGTTCTTATCTGTGTTTGAAGACTTTGACTGAAGACTTTCTCAATTTCCTCAGTTCAAATTCTTCAGTCTGTTTGTCTTCATCCTGTTTTATCCTGTGTTTACGCTGTATGTACTCTGTGCTTGTCTTCATTTCATCATGATGACCATGCTTGTGTTCTGTTATGTTTACATCTGAGTAATTATTCCGCTGCAAGGAGTTCTTCGCTTAGGAATTTCCTCATCCCGAAATTCCTAAGTGAAGAATTCATAAAAATTGCCTATTCACCCCCCTCTAGTCGATATAACGCACTTTCAGTGACGTTTGATATCACACAAGGTATTCCTCTGGTATCGAGGAGTTGCATGATCTCATGGTTGAAGGAACATATACTTGACATGAAGAAAGCTATAGCAAATAACTTAAATGATCTGATGCTAAGCTTACAGTTGGGTCTTGTCCATCACATCATTCTCCTAATGACGCGATCCCATTATCAAATGACAACTCGTGTCTATGGTTAGGAAACCATAACCATCTTTGATCAACGAGCTAGTCTAGTAGAGGCTTACTAGGGATACTGTGTAGTTTATGTATTCACACATGTATTTAAGTTTCTGGTCACTACAACTCTAACATGAATAATAAACGGGAAATATGATAATAACCATTTTATTATTGCCTCTAGGGCATATTTCCACCAGTCTCCCACTTGCACTAGAGTCAATAATCTAGTTCACATGGCCATGTGATTAACACCCAATGAGTTCTGGGGTTTGATTATGTTTTGCTTGTGAGAGAGGTTTTAGTCAACAGGTCTGCAATATTCAGATCCGTGTGTACTTTGCAAATTTCTATGTCATACTATAGATGCTGCTACCATGCTCCACTTAGAGCTATTCCAAGTGACTGCTCCACTATACGTGTCCAGTTCTCGACTCAGAGCCATCCGGATCGGTGTCAAACCTTGCATCGACGCAACCCTTTACGATGAACTCTTTATCACCTCCATAACCAAGAAACATTTCCTTAGTTCTCTTTTGGTACCTAAGGAAAATTTTGACCGCTGTCCAGTGTCGGCGTTCTGGGAACGGGGGTCCCCAGACTTGCCTGCCTGCGGCCCACGGCGTGGCTCCACTAACGGCCTCGTACGGCCCATCTTCACCAGCAAACACTCAAGACCCTCGCGAGGCGGACGACACAAGACCTCCTCAGGGGCAGCCTCACTAGGCTGGCTCGTGAGGAGCTGGTGAGGTTGCCGTGACGTGAGCCATGACGACCAAGGCCAGGCGGGCACCAGGCCGGCGCCAGCGGGCGCAGAGTACTAGTTTCCTCTTTGGTGCTAAAGAAGCAGGCGCAGGCGAGGAGTCCCGAGGCATCAGACAAAGGTTTCCATATCGGTGCAACGAGACCAAGACCAGCAGGACGGCAGGATGGAGGTCATCATGGAGCCCACGACGGCGTCACCACCAGAGCCTTTGGCAGGCGAAGACCACCTTTTGTGAGGATATCATGTACTAGCTGTCCCCCTTCGAATTGGCCGTTGTGGGATCCCTTTCCGCCTAAATATTTGGGAAGAGGACCCGAGCCCCTATAAATAGGACTAGCCATCACCATAGTAGGCAACTGATCCTGGATCAGATCCATTCCATTCACACAAGCACAAGCTCACCAAGCTCAAGAACACCTCTCCTCAGGAGGTAGTTATTCCCTTGTACTTGTTCATCCCAAGCCTACAAGGCAATCCACCACACCACACTGGAGTAGGGTATTACACCACATCGGTGGCCTGAACCAGTATAAACTATTGTGTCCCTTGTTCCTCGGGTTCGGCAAGCTAGGATTTGAGATCATGGTGAGAGCGTGAGCTAGGGGGAGAGAGATCTTCGTGTGCACCCCAGAGTTTGAACCTCAAGGGTTTTGCCGGAACCCATAATCCGACATTTGGCGCGCCAGGTAGGGGGTGCGCGAAGTTCGCCTCTCCGCCAACACCGCCTCCCCATCCTGTCCCCATGGCCGGCGTTGCTCCTCCGACTGGGTCAACGGACGCCCATGACGGTGCCAGGGGGCTCGGAGCTTTTACCCCCGCCTTGTGGCGGGTGTGCAGTGGCCTCCCAAGTTCAAGTCGGAGATGCCACCGTGCTACGACCGCGCGGCGGATCCGACGGCCTTCCTGCTAGCGTATAAGGAGGCCGTCCTGGAAGCTGGAGGCGACGACAAGGCCATGGCCAACTGGTTTCCCATGGCCCTTGCTGGCGCACCGCGCGCCTGGCTTCTCACCCTCCCAGGATCCTTTGTGGCCTCTTGGGAGGAGCTGCACGGCCTTTTCGTCGCGCGCTTTGCAACACCCGCGCCTGTCGCTGTCGCAGCCCTCCTCGGCGGCTCGCAAGCACCACCCTCGGACCGTCACACCAAGCAGTTCTTCCGCCAGATCGGTGCCGCCTCTGTGTAGCAAGGAGCTCCTCCAGGATGGGCGGCGCCCAAGGCCGACCTCACCTTCGACTCGGGGGATCACCCCGTCACCACTGCCAGCTCAGGCGTGCTCCCAATGCTTTGCACGCCCACCATCTGCAACGTAGCCATCACCATGACCCTCATCGACGGCGGGGCCGGCCTTAATGTGCTCTATGTGGAAGCTTTCGGCTTGCTCCACGTGCCGCATGAACGGCTCCGCCCCACCAGGCCCTTCTCCGGAGTCGGCAGCGGCTCCACCAGCCCCCTAGGGCAGATTCGCCTTCCTGTGACCTTCGGCACTCGCGACAACTACCGCACCGAGCTGATCGACTTCTACATCGCCCGAATCGGCCTCCCATACAACGCCATCCTCGGGTACCCGGCCCTGGCTCAGTTTATGGCGGCAACCCATCCAGCCTACAACCTTATCAAGATGCCTGGGAGCAACGACTTCCTAACCGTGGCGGGGGGCACCAAGGAGGCTCTGACGGCGCTCAAGCTTGCCCTCAAGGCCGCTGTGGCCTTGAGGGTAAAACGTCTCACCATCAAGGGCGATTCATAGCTCCTCGTCAACTTCTCCAACAAGGTGTACGAGCCGAAGGACGAGCACATGGAGGCGTACCTCGCAGAGGTGCGCAAGATGGAGAAGCAGTTCTTGGGCCTGGAGCTACAACACGTGCCTCGTGGCACGAACAAGGAAGTCAACGACATCGCCAAAAGGGCATCCAAGCGCCTGCCCCAGGAGCCCGGCGTCTTCGAAGAGCGGCTTTTCAAGCCATCAGCAGCACCCCCATCTACGGGGCTGGCGTCACCTCGGGAGGAGCTCCTCCAACCACCAGCCTCGGGAGCCCCCGCCTGTGGACCGACCACAGGAGCACGCCTGCTCCTGGCGCTCGAGCCTTGGGAGGGGTGCTGGACCGAGGAGTTCAAGGCGTACCTGACACGAGGGACGCTGCCGGAGAAAGAGGAGGACGCAGAGCGCGTGGCCCGGCAGGCTACGGCATACTGCATCTAGGATGGTGAGCTATACAGAAAGTGACCAAATGATGTTTCCTTGCGATGCATCTCCACGAAGCAGGGGGACGAGTTGCTAGCTGACATACACGACGGAGACTGCGAGCACCACTAGTCTTCACGTACCCTGGTCGGCAAGGCGTTTCGCAGCGGGTTCTACTGGCCCACGACACTCAACGACGCGACTGAGCTGGTGAGGTCCTGCGACGCCTGCCAATTCCATGCCAAGCAAATCCACCAGCCAGCCCAGGGCCTCCAGACTATCCCACTCTCGTGGCCATTCGCGGTCTGGGGGCTGGACATCCTGGGTCTGTTCCCATGAGCGCCTGGGGGCTACCGCTACCTCTACGTTGCCATCGACAAGTTCACCAAATGGGCAGAGGTGGAAGCCGTCCGCACCATCCCAGCCGGGTCGGCAGTTAAGTTCATCAAGGGCCTCGTGAGCTGGTTCGGGGTCCCTAACCGCATCATCACTGACAACGGCTCACAGTTCACTAGCAATCTCTTTGAGACATATTGTGCTAACCTTGGAATGCAGACCTGCTACGCTTCCGTGGCACACCCCAGGAGCAATGGCCAAGCCGAACGCACCAACGTGGAGGTCCTGAGGGGCCTCAAGGCCAGGACCTTCAAGAAGAAGCTCGAGGCCTGTGGCAGGGGCTGGCACGACGAGCTCCAGTCCGTGCTGTGGTCCATCCGCACCACCGCCACCAAGCCAACAGGTGAGACCCCGTTCTTCCATGTCTACGAAGGAGGAGCGGTTCTCCCTCACGAGGTCAGGCATCACTCCGTGTGGGTCCTGGCATTTGATGAGACGCAGCAGGACGCCATGCGGGGGATGGACCTAGTGCTGGGGGAGGAACGCCGCCGTGAAGCCTCACTCCGAGCGGCAAGATACCAGTAGGCGCTGCGTCGGTACCACTGTCGCAGCATCCGCTCCAGGACGGTCGAGGTGGGTGATATCGTCATGAGGCGGGTGCTCTCCAGGGAAGGGCTGCACAAGCTCTCGCCCATGTGGGAGGGCCCGTTTAGGATCGCCCGCGTCTCCAGTCCTGGCGCCGCGCGCCTGGAGACGCAGGACGGGATCCCCATCCAGAACGCTTGGAACATCCAGCACCTCCGGAAGTTCTACCCATCAAGCAAGCCCCAGTGCCTGTGAAGGTCTCCGCTCGTGACACTCTCACGTAATAATGAGTGGGGCTGTACATGCCCCGGAGTCTCTGGAGTGCCGCCCTCGGGCCTCGGGGGCTCCCTCCCACGTCCTAATGGCAGCACTTAGCTCCGCGCTGGTGAGAAGACTAGACTAGGTGCCAGACGCGGCTGTTCATTTGCTTTCCGTAGTTGGCTTGCCTCTCTTTAATGGAAAATTTGAATTATGGTGTTTCTCGCTGGCTTGGTTCGATTCCCTTTTCTCTCTCTTTCTTCCCTTGGTTCTCTGTTTTGCCCGACACTCTCCCTCGCACGCCTCGCGAGGGGGCTAGACAGGTGCGCGCGTAAGCGCTTCCCTTGGTCTTCACGAGGCACCCTCATTCGAGCTCGCAACCAGTGCACCCCTTTTTTAAGTCTGTGCCCCACGGGTACCACGACGTGGGGCGCCTGGCCATGACCGGCCACGCCTGGGGCCCTGAGCCAGGTAGAATAAGGGTTTCTTAATGGATTTTTGCAGTATCTCGGCACCTCCCAAGTCCGCAGCAGGGAGGTCTCATCAGGTCCCGGGAGATGCGCGCCTCATGAGGTGGAAACCGCTTCAGACGCATCGAGCAAAGTTATCCTTACATGCCTACGTAAAGCACTGATACCACAACACAACTCAGAAGCGATAAACACAGCATAAGGCAGAAAAAGCAGCCACATACTTGTTTCTTGTGATGTAGGGAGAAAAGAAAGAAAAACAGGCAAAAGCGGCCCCTACGCCCGCGACTACTCCCGAGAATCAGCTCCCAACGCTTCCCCAAACTCAGCCGGAGGCCTCCTCGCGCTTCACTGGGGCGCAAGGACGGGACGACCCGCAACGGTCCTCAAAGTGAGACTGGCGACGGGGCGGTTGGTCGTAGCCGCCGCTGCTGGAGCTTTCGCCGGAGGAGGAACCGCCGCTGCTGGACGAGCCGCGGCCATCAACGAGGGCAAACTCGACCTCGTCCTCATCTCGGCCGTCGCCAAGGCCGAGCACTTCGTCGTCGTCGCTGTCTTCAGGGCAGCACCCAGCGCGGCGCCCGTCTTCCCCGAACACCCTTTGATACGTCTCCAATGTATCTATAATTTCTGATTGTTCCATGCTATTATGTTATCAATCTTGGATGTTTTATATGCATCTATATGCTATTTTATATGATTTTTTGGACTAACCTATTAACCTAGAGCCCAGTGCTAGTTTCTGTTTTTTCCTTGTTTTTGAGTATCGCAGAAAAGGAAAACCAAACAGAGTCCAATTGACCTGAAACTTCACGGAGATTATTTTTGGACCAGAAGAAGCCCACGGAGTATCGGAGATGGGCCAGAAGAGTCCCGAGGCACCCACGAGGGTGGGGGCGCGCCCTACCCCCCTGGGCGTGCCCCCTACCTCGTGGCCGCCTCGGAGACCCCCTGAGTTGTTCCCGACGCCAAAACCTCTTATATATACGAACTTCCAGAACATAACCTAAATCGGGAGTTCCGCCGCCGCAAGCCTCTGTAGCCACCAAAAACCAATCAGGACCCTGTTCCGGCACCCTGCCAGAGGGGGGATCCCTCACAGTGGCCATCTTCATCATCCCGGCGCTCTCCATGAGGAGGAGGGACTATTTCACCCTCGGGGCTGAGGGTATGTACCAGTAGCTATGTGTTTGATCTCTCTCTCGTGTTCTTGATTTGGCACGGTCTTGATGTATCGCGAGCTTTGCAATTATAGTTGGATCTTATGATGTTTCTCCCCCTCTACTCTCTTGTAATGGATTGAGCTTTCCCTTTGAAGTTATCTTATCGGATTGAGTCTTTAAGGATTTGAGAATACTTGATGTATGTCTTGCATGTGCTTATCTGTGGTGACAATGGGATATTCACGTGATCTACTTGATGTATGTTTTGGTGATCAACTTGCGAGTTCTGTGACCTCGTGAACTTATGCATAGGGGTTGGCACACGTTTTCGTCTTGACTCTTCGGTAGAAACTTTGGGGCACTCTTTGAAGTTCTTTGTGTTGGTTGAATAGATGAATCTGAGATTGTGTGATGGATACCGCATAATCATACCCACAGATACTTGAGGTCACATTGGAGTATCTAGGTGTCATCAGGGTTTTGGTTGATCTGTGTCTTAAGGTGTTATTCTAGTACGAACTCTATGATAGATCAAACGGAAAGAATAGCTTCGTGTTATTTTACTACGGACTCTTGAATAGATCGATCAGAAAGAATAACTTTGAGGTGGTTTCGTACCCTACAATAATCTCTTTGTTTGTTCTCCGCTATTAGTGACTTTGGAGTGACTCTTTGTTGCATGTTGAGGGATAGTTATATGATCCAATTATGTTATTATTGTTGAGAGAACTTGCACTAGTGAAAGTATGAACCTTAGGCCTTGTTTCCTAGCATTGCAATACCGTTTACGCTCACTTTTATCACTTGCTACCTTGCTGTTTTTATATTTTCAGATTACAAAAACATATATCTACCATCCATATTGCACTTGTATCACCATCTCTTTGCCGAACTAGTGCACCTATACAGTTTACCATTGTATTGGGTGTGTTGGGGACACAAGAGACTCTTTGTTATTTGGTTGCAGGGTTGTTTGAGAGAGACCATCTTCACCCTACGCCTCCCACGGATTGATAAACCTTAGGTCATCCACTTGAGGGAAATTTTCTACTGTCCTACAAACCTCTACACTTGGAGGCCCAACAACATCTACAAGAAGAAGGTTGTGTAGTAGACATCAAGCAGTTTCTGGCGCCGTTGTCGGGGAGGTTAGTGCTTGAAGGTATATCTTTAGATCTTGCAATCGAATCTTTTAGTTTCTTGTTTTATCACTAGTTTAGTTTATAAAAGAAAACTACAAAAAATGGAATTGAGGGTGCCTCATATGCTTCATCTTTTTAATGTCTTTCGTGAAAATGATGGGAAGGAAAATTGTGCTCAAGTACTAGAAGAAGAATTACATAGAATGCTTGGCATAAAATATGTGAATGATGAGCATGATTGCAATGTTGTTAGTATGAATTCTTTGAATACCCATGTTGTTAGTATGAATTCTTTGTCGGGGAGATTAGTGCCACAAGCTTGGGGATGCTATGTTTGATGAAGTTGATATGTTTTGTCCCCCAAGTTTTGATGAGCAAAATTATTATGATGAAAGCATGCCTCCTATTCATGATGATTATTGTGATGACACGTATGCTATAAAGAATAAAGATAACCATGAAACTTGTCATCATGATTTTAATTTTCAATTGGATTATGCTTCACATGATAGTTATTTTGTTGAGTTTGCTCCCACTACTATTGATGAGAATAAATTTGCTTATGTGGGGAGTAATAAAATTTCTATGCTTTTAGATCATGAAAATAATGCTTTATGTGATGGTTATATTGTTGAATTCATTCATGATGCTACTGAAAATTATCATGAGGGAGGAATATATGCTTGTAGGAATTGCAATAATATCCTGTTTCCTCTCTATGTGTTAAAAGTTTTGAAGTTATGCTTGTTTTTCCTTCCTATGCTAGTTGATTATTGTTCCCATAAGTTGTTTGCTCACAAAATCCCTATGCATAGGAAGTGAGTTAGACTTAAATGTTCTAGTCATATTCTTCATGATTCTCTCTTTATGTTTCAATTCTTATCTTTTATGTGAGCATCATTGAAATCATCATGCCTAGCTAGGGGCGTTAAACGTTAGCGCTTGTTGAGAGGCAACCCAATTTTATTTTTGTTCTTTGCCTTTTGCTCCTGTTTAGTAATAAATAATTCATCTAGCCTCTGTTTAGATGTGGTTTATGTTTTAATTAGTGTTTGTGCCAAGTAGAAACAATAGGATCTTCTTGGGTGATAGTTGTTTGATCTTGCTGAAAAAGACAGAAACTTTGTGCTCATGAAAATAATTGTTAAAATTCACCAGAACGTGATAAAATGCTAATTATTTTTGAAGAAGATCAATATAAAAATTATCCAGGCTGTCCTAGTTTTTCAGAATTTTTGGAGTTCCATAAGTATTCGAACAAATCAGATCGCTACAGACTGTTCTGTTTTTGACAGATTCTGTTTTCTATGTGTTGTTTGCTTATTTTCATGAATTTATGAGTAGTATCGGAGGGTATGAACCATAGAGAAGTTTGAATACAGTAGATATTACATCAATATGAATTTAGAATGAGTTCACAACAGTACCTAAGTGGTGGTTTTATTTTCTTATACTAACGGAGCTTACGAGTTTTCTATTAAGTTTTGTGTTGTGAAGTTTTCAAGTTTTGGGTAAAGATTCGATGGACTATGGAATAAGGAGTGGCAAGACCCTAAGCTTGGGGATGCCCAAGGCACCCCAAGGTAATATTCAAGGACAACCAAGAGCCTAAGCTTGGGGATGCCCCGGATGGCATCCCCTCTTTCTTCTTCGTTCATCGGTAACTTTACTTGGAGCTATATTTTTATTCACCACATGATATGTGTTTTGCTTGGAGCGTCATTTTATTTTGTTTTGCTTGATGTTTGAATAAAATACCAAGATCTTAAATTCGTAAATGTTAGAGAGTCTTCACATAGTTACATAATTATTCAACTACTCATTGATCTTCACTTATATCTTTTGGAGTAGTTTGTCGTTTGCTCTAGTGCTTCACTTATATCTTTCAGAGCATGACGGTAGTTTTATTTTGAAGAAATAGATGAACTTTCATGCTTCACTTATATTATTTTGAGAGTCTTAAACAGCATGGTAATTTGCTTGGGTTATAAAACTAGTCCTAATATGATGGGTATCCAAGAGGGATATAATAAAAACTTTCATATAACGTGCATTGAATACTATGTGAAGTTTGATTTCTTATGATTGTTTTGAGATATGAGGATGGTAATATTAGAGTCATGCTAGTGAGTAGTTGTGAATTTGATAGATACTTGTGTTAAAGTTTGTGATTCCCGTAGCATGCACGTATGGTGAACCGCTTTGTGATGAAGTCGGAGCATGATTTATTTATTGATTGTCTTCCTTATGAGTGGCGGCGGGGACGAGCGATGGTCTTTTCCTAACAATCTATCCCCCTAGGAGCATGCGCGTAGTACTTCATTTTGATAACTAATAGATTTTTGCAATAAGTATATGAGTTCTTTATGACTAATGTTGAGTCCATGGATTATACGCACTCTCACCCTTCCACCATTGCTAGCCTCTCTAATACCGCGCAACTTTCGCCGGTATCATATACCCACCATATACCTTCCTCAAAACAGCCACCATACCTACCTATTATGGCATTTCGATAGCCATTCCGAGATATATTGCCATGCAACTTTCCACCGTTCTGTTTATTATGACACGCTTCATCATTGTCATATTACTTTGCATGATCATGTAGTTGACATTGTATTTGTGGCAAGGCCACCATTCATCATTCATAAATGTCACTCTTGATTCATTGCATATCCCGGTACACCGCTGGAGGCATTCACATAGAGTCATATTTGTTCTAAGTATCGAGTTGTAATTCTTGAGTTGTAAGCAAATAAAAGTGTGATGATCTTCATTATTAGAGCATTGTCCCATGTGAGGAAAGGATGATGGAGACTATGATTCCCCCATAAGTCGGGATGAGACTCTGGACGAAAAAAGAGAGGCCAAAGAAGCCCAAATAGAAAAAAAGAGAGGCCAAAGAAGCCCACCAAAAAAACAAAAAAAGAGAGAAAAAGAGAGAAGGGGCAATGCTACTATCCTTTTACCACACTTGTGCTTCAAAGTAGCGCCATGATCTTCATGATAGAGAGTCTCCTATGTTGTCACTTTCATATACTAGTGGGAATTTTACATTATAGAACTTGGCTTGTATATCCCAATGATGGGCTTCCTCAAAATGCCCTAGGTCTTCGTGAGCAAGCGAGTTGGATGCACACCCACTTAGTTCCTTTTGTTGAGCTTTCATACACTTATAGCTCTAGTGCATCCATTGCACGACAATCCCTACTCACTCACATTGATATCTATTGATGGGCATCTCCATAGCCCGTTGATACCCCTAGTTGATGTGAGACTATCTTCTCCTTTTTGTCTTCTCCACAACCACCATTCTATTCCACCTATAGTTCTATGTCCATGGCTCACGCTCATGTATTGCGTGAAGACTGAAAAGTTTGAGAACATCAAAAGTATAAAACAATTGCTTGGCTTGTCATCAGGGTTGTGCATGATTTAAATATTTTGTGTCATGAAGATAGAGCATAGCCAGACTATATGATTTTGTAGGGATAACTTTCTTTGGCCATGTTATTTTGAGAAGACATGATTGCTTGGTTAGTATGCTTGAAGTATTATTATTTTTATGTCAATATTAAACTTTTGTCTTGGATCTTTCGGATCTGAACATTCATGCCACAATAAAGAAAATTACATTGAAAATTATGTTAGGTAGTATTCCACATCAAAAATTCTGTTTTTATCATTTACCTACTTGAGGACAAGCAGGAATTGAGCTTGGGGATGCTTGATACGTCTCCAACGTATCTATAATTTTTTTATTGTTCCATGCTATTATATTATCAATCTTGTATGTTTTATATGCATCTACATGCTATTTTATATGATTTTTGGGACTAACCTATTAACCTAGAGCCCAGTGCCAGTTTCTGTTTTTTCCTTGTTTTTGAGTATCGCAGAAAAGGAAAACCAAACGGAGTCGAATTGACCTGAAACTTCACGGAGATTATTTTTGGACCAGAAGAAGCCCACGGAGTATCGGAGATGGGCTAGAAGAGTCCCGATGCACCCACGACGGTGGATGGCGCGCCCTACCCCCTGGGCGCGCCCCCTACCTCGTGGCCGCCTCGGAGACCCCCCTGACTTGTTCCCGACGCCAAAACCTCTTATATATACCCAAACTTCTAGAACATAACCTAGCTCGGGAGTTCCGCCGCCGCAAGCCTCTGTAGCCACCAAAAACCAATCGGGACCCTGATCCGGCACCCTGTCGGAGGGGGATCCCTCACCGGTGGCCATCTTCATCATCCCGGCACTCTCCATGACGAGGAGGGACTAGTTCACCCTAGGGGTTGAGGGTATGTACCAGTAGCTATGTGTTTGATCTCTCTCTCTCTCTCTCGTGTTCTTGATTTGGAACGATCTTGATGTATCGCGAGCTTTGCTATATAGTTGGATCTTATGATGTTTCTCCCCCTCTACTCTCTTGTAATGGATTGAGTTTTCCCTTTGAAGTTATCTTATCGGATTGAGTCTTTAAGGATTTGAGAACACTTGATGTATGTCTTGCATGTGCTTATGTGTGGTGACAATGGGATATTCACGTGATCTACTTGATGTATGTTTTGGTGATCAACTTGCGAGTTCTCTGACCTCGTGAACTTATGCATAGGGGTTGGCACACGTTTTCGTCTTGACTCTCCGGTAGAAACTTTGGGGCACTCTTTGAAGTTTTTTGTGTTGGTTGAATAGATGAATCTAAGATTGTGTGATGCATATCGTATAATCGTACCCACGGATACTTGAGGTGATATTGGAGTATCTAGGTGACATTAGGGTTTTGGTTGATTTGTGTCTTAAGGTGTTATTCTAGTACGAACTCTATGATAGATCGAACGGAAAGAATAGCTTCGTGTTATTTTACTACGGACTCTTGAATAGATCGATCAGAAAGAATAACTTTGAGGTGGTTTCATACCCTACAATAATCTCTTCGTTTGTTCTCCGCTATTAGTGACTTTGGAGTGACTCTTTGTTGCATGTTGAGGGATAGTTACATGATCCAATTATGTTATTATTGTTGAGAGAACTTGCACTAGTGAAAGTATGAACCTTAGGCCTTGTTTCCTAGCATTGCAATATCGTTTACGCTAACATTTATCACTTGCTACCTTGCTGTTTTTTATATTTTCAGATTACAAAAACCTATATCTACCATCCATATTGCACTTGTATCGCCATCTCTTCGCCGAACTAGTGCACCTATACAATTTACCATTGTATTTGGTGTGTTGGGGACACAAGAGACTCTTTGTTATTTGGTTGCAGGGTTGTTTGAGAGAGACCATCTTCATCCTACGCCCCCCACGGATTGATAAACCTTAGGTCATCCACTTGAGGGAAATTTGCTACTGTCCTACAAACCTCTGCACTTGGAGGCCCAACAACGTCTACAAGAAGAAGGTTGTGTAGTAGACATCAACCCTCACGAAGAGGGTCGCGGCACCGTCGTACTTGAAGTGGAGGGTGCACCGCCTGCTCAGACCACGAGTGCGGGCAAACGTCTGCCAGCTGTGGGCCAGGGCTACATTGCCCGCGACAGAGATCCCCACCGCAACCCACGAGGCCTTGCTACAGCAGCCGTCCGCCTGTAGCCAGAGGCTGCCGGAACCCGTGGTCGCCAGCTCACCGGAAAGGAGCACGGACGCTGGAGCCAGATGCCAGTCGGGTTCTCTGACCACACAACGAACTCCGGCAGCACCTCCGCCGAGTGGAAGCGTGGCCGGGGAGGCCTCACGACCACAGCGCGCCTCCCCTCATCGACAGGACCACCACGCCCCAAGCGGCTTCCGCCAGGAGGAGAAACGCCGCCTCGGACGCCCGGAGCGGCACTGGACCCCGAAGAGACTTGTCCTCACCCGCGAGGAACCACAGTAGGGGTCATGGCGTGCTTACAAGGGCGACCGCGCCCCCTCTTGGCGAGCCTTCCCTTTCTCCGCGGCCGAGAACCTCTTCGTTGGTGCCATGAGCGTCGCTACTAGCAGTGGAGCAAGGAAGAAGAAGCAAGCAGAACGGAGGAAGAGATGGGCGACGGAGGCTCCGCCCCCTCCCCATTTATAGTAGGAGGAGGTCAACCGATGGACCCCACGATCGCAGGTAATGATGGCTTTTCTGCATGTACCAGGGACTTGTCAAGTCGGGCAGTTGCCGAGGCGGCATGGGGAAGCGGAGACGCCCATGCCCCATCAGTTGCCATGCGTCAATCAAGGCCGCAGGTGGTTGGGGCCCGTGGCGCTCCGCACTTGCCCCTTGGATTTGCCTAGAAGCCAAGTCCGAGCGCGCCTTGGGCCCGGGGGCTACTGTCGGCGTTCTAGGAACGGGGGTCCCCAGACTTGCCTGCCTGCGGCCCACGGCGTGGCTCCACTAACGGCTTGGTACAACCCATCTTCACCAGCAAACACTCAGGACCCTCGTGAGGGGCCAAGCCTCGTGAGGCGGGCGACACAAGACCTCCTCAGGGGCAACCTCACTAGGCTGGCTCGTGAGGAGCGGAGAGATCAAGGCGAGGGGCACCTCGTGAGGTTCCCATGACGTGAGCCATGACGACCAAGGCCAGGCGGGCGCCAGCGGGCGCAGAGTACTGGTTTCCTCTTTGGTGCTAAAGAAGCAGGCGCAGGCGAGGAGTCCCGAGGCATCAGGCAAAGGTTTCCATATCGGTGCAACGAGACCAAGACCAGCAGGAAGGCAGGATGGAGGTCATCGCGGATCCCACGACAGCGTCACCACCAGAGGCTTTGGCATGCGAAGACCACCTTTTGTCAGGATAGCATGTACTAGCTGTCCCCCTTCGAATTGGTCATTGTGGGATCCCTTCCCACCTAAATATTTGGGAAGAGGACCCGGGCCCCTATAAATAGGACTAGCCACCACCATAGGAGGCAACTGATCCTGGATCAGATCCATTCCATCCACACAAGCACAAGCTCACCGAGCTCAAGAACACCTCTCCTCAGGAGGTAGTTCTTCCCTTGTACTTGTTCATCCCCAGCCTACAATGCAATCCACCACACCACACTGGAGTAGGGTATTACACCACATCGATGGCCTGAGCCAGTATAAACTCTTGTGTCCCTTGTTCCTCGGGTTCGGCGAGCTAGGCTTTGAGATCGTGGTGAGAGCGTGATCTAGGGGGGGGAGATCTTCGTGTGCACCCCAGAGTTCGAACCTCAAGGGTTTTGCCGGAACCGGTAATCCGACATCCAGTGATCCACTCCTGGATCACTTTGTACCCCCTTGCCAGACTCATGGCAAGGCACACATCAGCATGCCATACATCATAGAGCCTATGGCTGAAGCATATGGGACGACTTTCATCCTTTCTCTTTCTTCTGCCATGGTCGAGTCTTGAGTCTTACTCAACTTCACACCTTACATTACATGAAAGAACTCCTTCTTTGACTGATCCATTTTCAAATCCTTCAAAATCTTGTCAAGGTACGTGCTCTGTGAAAATCTTATCAGGCGTCTTGATCTATCTGTATAGATCTTGATGCCCAATATGTAAGCAACTTTACCCGGGTATTCCTTTGAAAAACTCCTTTCAAACGACCCTTCATACTTTCCAGAAATTCTAGATCATTTCCACATATACGATCAGAAATGCTATAGAGCTCCCACTCACTTTCTTCTAAATACAAGCTTCTCCACACACTTGCATAAACCCATAACTCTTTGATCACCTCATCAAAGTGCATATTCCAACTCCGAGATGCTTGCACTAGTCCATAGATGGATCAATGGAGCTTGCATACTTTGTTAGCATCCTTAGGATAGACAAAACCTTCTGGTTGCATCATATACAACTCTTCCTTAAGAAACCATTAAGGAATGCCGTTTTGATTTCCATTTGCCAGATCTCATAATTGTGGCAATAGCTAACATGATTCTAACAGACTTAAGCATCGCTACGGGTGAGAAAATCTCATCATAGAGTCAACCCCTTGAATTTGTCGGAAACCCTTTGCGACAAGTCGAGCTTTATAGATGGTGACATTACCATCAGCGTCTATCTTCTTCTTAATGATCCATTTATTCTCAATGGCTTGCCGATCATCAGGCAAGTCCACCAAAGTCCATACTTTGTTCTTATACATGGATCGTATCTCCGATTTCGTGGCCTCTAGCCATTTGTCGGAATCCGGGCTCATCATAGCTTCTTCATAGCTCGTAAGTTCGCCATTGTCTAACAACATGACTTCTAGGACAGGATTACCATACCATTCTGGTGCGGGACGTACCCTGGTCGACCTACAAAGTTCAGTAGTAAGTTGATCTGAAGTTTCATGATCATCAAATTAGCTTCTCTTCGGTTGGTGTAGGCATCACGGGAACTACTTTCGGTGATGTGCTACCTTCCAATTTGAGAGAAGGTACGATTACCTCATCAAGTTCTACTTTCCTCCCACTCACTTCTTTTGAGAGAAACTCCTTCTCTGAAAGGACCCATTCTTGGCAAAAAATATCTTGCATTCGGATCTGTGGTAGAAGGTATACCGAATGGTCTCTTTAGGGTATCCTATGAAGACACAGTTATCCGCTTTGGGTTCGAGCTTATCAGGCTGAAGCCTCTTGACATATGCGTCGCATCCCCAAAGTTTAAGAAACGACAGCTTAGGTTTCTTGCCAAACCACAACTCATACAGTGTCATCTCAACGGATATAGATGGTGTCATATTTAAAGTGAATGTAATTGTCTCTAATCCATAAACCCCAAAACTATAGTGGCAAATCGATAAGAGACATCATAGAACGCACCATATCCAATAGAGCACGGCTACAACGTTCGAATACACCATTACACGATGGTGTTCCAGGTGGCATGAGTTGTGAAACAATTTTCACATTGTCTTATACATACCAAACTCGTAACTCAGATATTCACCTCCATGATCATATCGTAGACATTTTATCTTCTTGTCACGATGATCTTCAACTTCACTCTGAAATTGCTTAAACTTTCAAAAATTTCAGACTTGTGTTTCATCAAGTAAATATACCCGTATCTACTCAAATCATCTGTGAAGGTAAGATAATAACGATATCCACCGCATGCTTCAATACTCATTGGACCGCATACATCGGTATGTATAATTTCCAATAGGTCACTAGCTCGCTCCATTATTCCGGAGAACGGAGTTTTAGTCATCTTGCCCATGAGGCATGGTTAACATGTCTCAAATGATTCACAATCAAGAGATTCCAAAAGTCCATCAGCATGGAGTTTCTTCATGCACTTTACACCAACATGACCTAAGAGGCAGTGCCACAAGTATGTGGTGCTATCATCATTAACTCTGCATCTTTTTGCATCAATATTATGAATATGTGTATCACCACGATCGAGATTCAACAAGAATAAACCATTCACAAGGGGTGCATGACCATAAAAGATATTATCCATATAAATAGAAAAACCATTATTCTCTGACTTAAATGAATAACTGTCTCGCAATAAAAAAGATCCAGATATAATGTTCATGCTCAACGCAGGCACCAGATAACAATTATTTAGGTTCATTACTAATCTCGAAGGTATTACGAGCGTGCCGATGGTGATCATATCAACCTTGGAGACACTTCCAACACTCATCGTCACCTCGCTCTTAGCTAGTCTCCGTTTACTCCGTAGTTTCTTTTTCGAGTTACAAACAGGAGCAACTGAACCAATATCAAATACTGAGGCACTACTATGAGTACTAGAAAGGTACACATCAATAACATGTATATCAAATATACCTTTGTTGATGTTGCCAGCCTTCTTATCTGCCAAGCACTTAGGGTACTTCCGCTTCCAGTGACCATTCGCCTTGTAATAGAAGCACTTAGTCTCAGGTTTGGGTCTAGTCTTGGGTTTCTTCACGGGAGCGGCAACTGCCTTGCCATTCTTCTTGAAGTACCCTTTTATTCCCTTGCCTTTCTTGAAACTAGTGGTCTTATTAACAATCAACACCTGATGCTTTTCCTTGATTTCTACCTCCATGGCCTTAAGTGTCGCGAATAGCTCAGGGATCGTCTTCTCCGTACCTTGCATATTATAGTTCACCACGAAGCCCTTATGGCTTGGTGGCAGAGACTGGAAAACTTTGTCAACCTTTGTCTTATCTAGAAGATTAACTCCCACTTGATTCAAGCGATTGTAGCACCCAGACACTCTGAGCACATGCTCACTAACTCAACTATTCTCCTCCATCTTACAGGCAAAAGAACTTGTCAGAGGTGCCATGCCTCTCAACCTAGGCATGAGTTTGAAATACCAATTTCATCTCCTGGAACATTTCATATGCTTCGTGGTGCTCAAAATTTTTTTGTGGCCCTGGTTCTAAGCCGTAAAGCATGGCGCACTGAACTATCTAGTAGTCATCAGAACGTGTCTGCAGACGTTCACAACATCCACAGACGACGCTAGAGGGATTGGCACACCGAGCGGTGAATCAAAGACATAAGCCTTCTGTGCAGCAGTGAGGACAATCCTCAGACTACGGACCTAGTCCGCATAATTGCTTACAATATCTTTCAACTTAGTCTTTCTCTAGGAACGTATTAAAAAACAAGGAGCTACAACGCGAGCTACTAATCTACAACATAATTGGCAAAGACAATTTAGACTATGTTCATGATAATTTGTTCAGTTAATCAAATTACTAATGAACTCCCACTTAAATCAACATCCCTCAAGTTGTCCGAGTGATACATGATCCAAATCAACTAACCCATGTCCGATCATCACGTGAGATGGGGTAGTCATCAATGGTGAACATCTCCATGTTGATCATATGTACTATATGACTCATGTTCGACCTTCCGGTCTCCTGTGTTCCGAGGCCATGTCTGTACATGCTAGGCTCATCAAGTCTAACCCAAGTATTCTACATGTGTAAAACTGGCTTACACACATTGTATGTGAACGTAGAGTCTATCACACCCGATCACCATGAGGTGCTTCAAAACGACGAACTTTCGCAATGCTACATACTTAGGGAGAACACATTTATCTTGAAATTAAGTGAAGGGATCATTTTATAATGCTACTATCGTCCTAAGCAAAATAAGATGCATAAAAGATAAACATCACACCCAATCAAAATATGTGACATGATATGGCCATTATCATCTTGTGCTTTTGATCTCCATCTCCAAAGCACCAGCATGATCTCCATCGTCACCGACATGACACCATGATCTCCATCATCGTGTCATCACGTGGTCGTCTCGTCAACTATTGCTTCTACAACTGTTGCTATCGCATAGCGATAAAGTAAAGCAATTACATGGCGTTAATTGTTGACACGCAGGTCATAAAATACACTGAAGACAACCCTATGGCTCCTGCCGGTCGCCGTACTCATTGACATGCAAGTCGTGAACCTATTACAAAACATGATCATCTCATACATCAACATATATCACATCACGTTCTGGCCATACCACAACACAACAAGCCCTACAAAGACAAGTTAGACGTCCTCTACTTTGTTGTTGCAGTTTTTATGTGGCTGCTAGGGAAAAATATAAGAACCATTCTTATCTACGCAAATCCACAATGGTGATATACTAGTTGCCTTTTAACCTCCTACAAGGACCGCCCTCGTCAAATCAGATTCAACTAAAGTGGGAGAGACAGACACCCGCAAAGCCACTTTTATGCAATACAAGTTGCATGTCAAACAGTGGAACCAGTCTCATGTGCGTGGACATGTAAGGTTGGTCCGAGCTGCTTCATCCCACAATACCGTTGAATCCAAATAATACAAGGGAAGTAAGCAATTTGAACATCAACGCCCACAAATACTTTGTGTTCTACTCGTGCATATACATCTACACATAGACCTAGCTCATGATGTCAATTGTGGGGAACGTTACATGAAAATCAATTTTTTTCCTACGATGGATAGCAACGAGAGGGGAGTGTGTCTACATACCCTCGTAGACCAAAAGCGGAAGCGTACATAACACAGTTGATGTAGTCGTACTCTCCACGATCCAATCACGATCCAATCCGATCTAGCGCCGAATGGACGACACCTCCACGTTCAGCACACGTGTGGCTCGATGACGTGTCCTCCTTCTTGATCCAGCAAGCAAGAGAGGAGAAGTAGTGGGATCTCAACCAGCATGATGGCGTGGTGGAGATGGTGGTGGTGCAATCCCAGCAGGGCTTCACCAAACGCTGTTGGAACCAATTTGAGAAGAAAACGGAGTTTTGGGAGAGGTAGGGCTGCCGCCGGGGCGTGGAATTTGGTGTGTCCAGCCCCTCCCTCTCCCCCACTATTTATAGGAGGCAAGGGGGAGGATTGGGGTGCAGCCTTGGCCCCTCCTCCAAGGGAGGGGCGCCGGCCTAGGGAGGAGACCTCCCTCCCCAAGGCACCTAGAGGGGTGCCTTCCCCCCTTAGGACACTTCCCCTTTTCCTTGTTCTAGGTGCATGGGCCTCTTGAGGCTAGTGCCACTGGCCCATGTAGGCCAGGGCACCCCCCCTACAGCCCATGTGGGCCCCCAGGGCAGGTGGACTGATGACCTACAAGTATAGGGGATCTATCGTAGTCCTTTCGATAAGTAAGAGTGTCGAACCCAACGAGGAGCAGAAGGAAATGACAAGCGGTTTTCAGTAAGGTATTCTCTGCAAGCACTGAAATTGTCGGTAACAGATAGTTTTGTGATAAGGTAATTTGTAACGGGTAACAAGTAACAAAAGTAAACAAGGTGCAGCAAGGTGGCCCAATCCTTTTTATAGCAAAGGACAAGCCTGAACAATCTCTTATATGAAGGAAAATGCTCCCGAGGACACATGGGAATTATCGTTAAGCTAGTTTTCATCACGCTCATATGATTCACGTTCATTACTTTGATAATTTGATATGTGGGTGGACCGGTGCTTGGGTACTACCCTTCCTTGGACAAGCATCCCACTTATGATTAACCCCTATTGCAAGCCTCCGCAACTACAAAAGAAGTATTAAGGTAAACCTAACCATAGCATGAAACATATGGATCCAAATCAGCCCCTTACGAAGCAACGCATAAATTAGGGTTTAAGCTTTTGTCACTCTAGAAACCCATCATCTACTTATTACTTCCCAATGCCTTCCTCTAGGCCCAAATAATGGTGAAGTGTCATGTAGTCGACGTTCACATAACACCACTAGAGGAGAGACAACATACATCTTATCAAAATATCGAACGAATACCAAATTCACATGACTACTTATAGCAAGACTTCTCCCATGTCCTCAGGAACAAATGTAACTACTCACAAATCATATTCATGTTCATAATCAGAGGGGTATTAATATGCATAAAGGATCTGAACATATGATCTTCCACCAAATAAACCAACTAGCATCAACTACAAGGAGTAATCAACACTACTAGCAACCCACAGGTACCAATCTGAGGTTTTGAGACAAAGATTGGATACAAGAGATGAACTAGGGTTTGAGAGGAGATGGTGCTGGTGAAGATGTTGAGGGAGATTGACCCCCTCCCGATGAGAGGGTCGATGGTGATGATTTCCCCCTCCCGGAGGGATGTTTCCCCGGCAGAACAGCTCCGCCGGAGCCCTAGATTGGTTTCGCCAGGTTCCGCCTTGTGGCGGCGGTGCTTCGTCCTGAAAGCTTCCTCCTTATTTTTTCTCGGACGAAAGATTTCATATAGCAGAAGATGGGCACCGGAGGCCTGCAAGGGGGCCCACAAGACAGGGGGTAGGGCGCGCCCCCCACCCTCATGGCCAGGGTGTGGGCCCCCTCTAGTTGATTCTTTCTCCAGTATTTTTTATATATTCCAAAATGTGCCTCCGTGAAGTTTCAGGACTTTTGGAGTTGTGCAGAATAGGTCTCTAGTATTTGCTCCTTTTCTAGCCCGGAATTCCAGCTGTCGGCATTCTCCCTCTTCATGTAAACCTTGTAAAATAAGAGAGAAGAGGCATAAGTATTGTGACATGACGTGTAATAACAGCCCATAGTGTAATAAATATCGATATAAAAGCATGATGCAAAATGGACGTATCAACTCCCCCAAGATTAGACGTCGCTTGTCCTCAAGCGGAAGCCGATAACGAAAAATATGTCCACATGTTTAGAGATAGAGGTGTCGATAAAATAAAATACGGACATGAAGGCATCATGATCATTCTTATAACAGCAACATATATATATATATATATTGGCATATAATTTCTTATGCTAAAGTAACAATCTATTCACAATGTCAAGTATGAATCAGAAACTTCATTGCAAACTGACAAACTATGATCTCGGTCGTTGAAGCAATTGCAATTTATCATAACATAGGAAAGAGTCAATATAAGAGCTTTTCAACAAGTCCACATACTTCAACTATCATTTAGTCTTTCACAATTGCTAACACTCATGCAATAATTATGGTTATGGTGTTTTAATCGGACACTGTTGAGGATATAGACCTTAGAGTCACCCGCCAGGAGGGGCCGGGTTACTCGCGTGGTCATTGCCCGAAGCCCGGAGCCAAGTTTGAAGACGATGGGCCAGAGATGGGCTGAGACCCGGATATAGCTTAAGGCCCGTAGTTACAATCATTATTATGGTAGAACTAGTAGTGTAGGGAAAGTATAGTTGAGAGTCCGAGCCGGACACTCTTATGAGCCGGCCGGGACTCTAAGGGCTGCTGGGCGTCAGCCTTCCTATATAAAGGGACGACCCGGCAGCGGTTTAAGGGAGACAACAATCTCATCGAGAGCCGGGCATAGGTGTTTAGCTCCCTGGTGATCGTAACCCTAATCAATATCACCTCAAACTGGATGTAGGCTTTTACCTTCACCGTAAGGGGCCGAACCAGTATAAACCCTCGTGTCCTTGTCCCGCATAACCCCTTCAAGCTTCCTAGCTGCGATGGCTCCACGACTAAGTCCTAGCTCGAGGACATCTGCCGTGACAATTCCACGACAGTTGGCGCCCACCGTGGGGCCAGCGCACGGTGGATTTGAGTTCTTGAAGGGCAGCTTCGAAGGGCTCAAGGGATACGCTGTGGGCCGGATGACCAAAAGTCGTCGCGGCAAGCTCTACATCGACGATGCAAACTGGGGCCCCGAAGCCGGCTCAATTGAGTACGGGTACCGGGTCCCCTTCGGCGGAATTCATGTTTTCATTGGCAAGATTGGTGAGCCGGGCCCTGAGCCGGGTCTCTGCGCTGGTCTCGTCGAGACGGCTCAGCTTGCGCGACCCGCCCAGGCCCGGCCTGCCTTAAGGCATGCTTTTGTGGGGTGTATCCATGGAGGACTCTCCGATCAATCTAGATCTGGTGATGGGACGGCCGCCGGCTCTGACGGCGAGTCGACCCCCGATGAGTCAAACTCGTTGTACCAACTTCAAGATGGCAGGCTCATGGGTTGTTCCGATGGTGACAGTATTCCGGACCTTTTTGAGCCGCCAAGTCAGGTTGGAGTTTTTATGACTGGTGCGCAGCCTGTTCAGAACCCCGCTGCTGGAGCGGGAAACCCGGTGCCTTCTCCGGCTCAGGTGCTAATGGATCTCACGGACAAGATGACGGCCCTGTTAACCGCCATGGTTGACCCGGCGGATCAAGCTCAGCATGATGCGGAGGTGGCACAGTTAAAATTGGATCTGATAAAAGCTAAAGAGGATCTTGCAGCGGAAGGGATCAGGCTGGCTGCGGAGCGGGCGGCTCTTGATGCCCGGACTCAGCTGATTCAGGCGCAGTCCTTCCAACTCACGATGGATCAGAACGCGGCCAATGAGGTCATGAGAAGGAGGCATCAAAAGGCCCAGTCTCGACTCCCACCGGTTTACGATCCACGCAACCTCTTCAACACGCCAGGTGCAGGGTCTAGTAACCCGCCAGGGGTCATAGCACCCGGGTCTGGACCCCTTATTCAGCCACGAGTGATGGGGCCTCCCCAGGTGCCCCTGCCCCGCCTCAGTATGTGCCAATACCCCCAGGTCATTATAATAACCCGCTGGAGAACATGGTAGCTGCGGCAGTACGGCTGGCGGCTCTCCCTGTTGACGGCGACTCTCCGACGGCCATCGAAACCCGCCGGGTCAGGGAACTCCTGCAGACGGCACTGGCACAGCAAGAGGCGTACTCCTACAGCCGGGATAGGATCCATTCGACCCCTCGTCCGGGTCAGAGCCCGAGTTACAGCCGGCACATGGTCTCAGCAACCGGCTCAAGCAATGTCCGACGCCATGGCCCAGCTCATAATGGAGCCTTTTACGCAGTAGACCAGGACAAAGCGCGCCAAGAGGCGGAGCAAGTGCCTCAATTGACGGCTTACCAGACCCCCCCGGCTTATCCGACGACTTCCGTTGATGTGGGTATCCCTACCAGGACCGGGGGTGTCCCTTGTTTGGTGCCAGCTATCCGTAATGAACGTCTACCTAAGGACTTCAAAGGCCCTAGGAAGGTGCCTAACTACACAGCTGACTTATAGCCTGCAGCCTGGATTGAGAGTTATGAGATGGCTATGGAATTGCTGGAGGTCAGTGAGGCGGCCATGGCCAAGTATTTCACCATGATGTTAGATGGAACTGCCCGCACGTGGTTGAAAGGGCTACCACCGAATTCCATTGGGTCTTGGGCTGAGCTAAAAGCCCGGTTCATCCAAAACTTCAAAGATACCTGTAGGCAGTCTATGTCAATTGTGGATTTGACTAACTGTAAGCAGCAGGAGGGTGAATCCACGACCCATTGGGTTCGCCGGGTCAAGGAGATCATACATTCATCAGATAAGATGGATGCTGGCTCTGCAGTCTTAATGTTGGAACAGAACTGTCGCTTTGTGCCCCTAAAGATGAAACTCGGGCGGCTTAAACGCGACTGCACCGATATGGGTACATTAATGGCGGCTCTTGTCAAGTACGCCGATTCCGATGGTACCAAGGATCCCCCTTCAGATGATGAAAGGACAGGGAAGGGAAAGAAGAACGGCAATGGCAAGGGTCCTCAGTTTAACCCGGGGAACCAAGGAGGAGGCAAGCGCAAGGCCGATGGCAGCATAGAGTTTGTAGCTAATGCCAACTCCCAAGGTAATAACCAGCGACGCAAGGGGAGGCCCACTCCCCGAGGCGGCGGGTCAGGTCCAACGCTGGAGCAGCTGTTGAATGAACCTTGTCCAAGGCATGGCTCTAGAGAGAAGCCAGCGACTCATCTGTGGAAGGATTGCGCGATCATGAAGGCCTTTAAGAATTACAATGGCCCGGGCGGCGGTTCAGGCGCTGGCGGCTTTCATGGCCCGGGCGGCGGCTCAAATTCCGGTCCTCAGAACGGTCAAGGGGGCTTTAATCAACAGTCTGGCCAGGGTCATCAACAGCAGCAGGGGGGTTATCAGACCAATCCAAAGCAGCTTAGCGGGGGACAGTATCATGTGTTTACCACTAGTCTGTGCAAGCGAGATCAGAAGCTTCACAAGAGGGCTGTGAATGTTGTTGAGCCGACGGTCCCACGCTACTTGCGGTGGTCTGAGCAGCCTATAGTGTTGAGTAGGGAGGATCACCCTCCCCGGGTGGATAACCCGGGCCACTTGGCCTTAGTGGTGGCTCCTCAAGTGGGAGGATATAAGTTCACAAAGGTGCTCATGGATGGAGGCAGCAGCATCAACATCCTCTATTATGAGACCTTTCGCCGTATGGGGTTGGTTGATAAGAACCTCAGCCAATCAAACACCATCTTCCATGGTGTAGTACCTGGTAAGTCGGCTTATCCAGTTGGCAAGATCGAATTGGAAGTGGCCTTTGGTGATGAGAACAACTACAGGGTGGAGAAATTGACCTTTGAGGTGGTCAAGATAAGAAGTCCATACCATGCTATATTTGGACGGCCGGCTTACGCCAAGTTTATGGCACGGCCGTGTTATGTGTACTTGCAGCTCAAAATGCCGGGTCACAATGGGACTATTACGGTTCACGGCAGCCGGAAAGTGGCTTTGGAGTGTGAGGAAGGCGACGCGGCTTATGCAGAATCTGTGTGTGCTACAGAGGATTTGAAGTTTTACAAAGACAATGTTGACCCGACAGATATGACCTCTCTGAAAAAGCCAACCACAGAACAAGAGCCGGCAATGAAATTTAAGTCAGCTGATGAGACTAAACTTGTTGATTTTGTTCCAGGTGACTCATCTCAGCAGTTTAGCATCAGTGCAAATCTGGATCCAAAATAGGAAAGCGCGCTCATCGAGTTCATCCGTGAGAATAGGGACATCTTCGCGTGGAAACCTTCTGACATGCCAGGTGTACCTAGAGAACTCGCTGAGCATACTCTCAATGTTGATCCGAAATTTAAGCCGGTCAGACAGTTCCTTCGGCGGTTTAATGAGGAAAGGCGGAAAGCTATTGGTGAAGAAGTAGCCCGGCTCTTGGCGGCCGGGTTTATCGTTGAAGTCTTTCACCCAGAGTGGTTGGCTAACCCGGTGCTCGTGCTCAAGAAGAACGGCACCTGGCGGATGTGTGTGGACTACACGGACTTGAACAAGGCGTGTCCGGCTGATCCTTTTGCCCTCCCCCGTATTGATCAAATCATTGATGCTACGGCAGGTTGTGCACGCTTAAGTTTCTTGGATGCTTATTCCGGATATCATCAGATTAAGATGGCAGTTAAGGACCAGGAGAAGACGGCGTTCATCACTCCCTTTGGAGCCTTCTGCTATGTGTCTATGCCCTTTGGACTCAAGTGTGCATAGGCGACTTACCAGCGTTGTGTACAGAACTGTCTTCATAAGCAGATCGGGCGCAATGTTCACACATACGTGGACGATATTGTGGTTATATCCAACAAAGAGGAAACCCTGATAGGATATTTAAGGGAAACCTTTGATAATCTCCGGGTCTATAAGATGATGCTTAACCTGGCCAAGTGTGTCTTTGGTGTTCCTGCAGGCAAGCTCTTGGGTTTCTTGGTTTCTGACAGAGGCATTGAGGCTAACCCAGAGAAGATCAAGGCCATCACCTCCCTGGCTAAGCCGGCGTGTATAAATGACGTTCAGCGCTTGGCGGGTTGCATCGCTGCTTTAAGCCAGTTTATAAGCCGTTTGGGTGAGAAGGCCATGCCCTTATATCAGTTGATGAAGAAAACTGATAACTTTGTCTGGAATGATGCAGCTAATACCGCTTTTGAGGATTTGAAGAAGCAGCTGGCAGAGCCCCCAGTCCTTGCTGCTCCGGTTGATAAGGAGCCCTTACTACTGTATGTGGCGGCAAACGCACGAGCCGTCAGCGTGGCTATTGTGGTGGAGCGCAAGGAGGCGGGTAAGGAGCATCCGGTTCAGCGGCTGGTTTATTATGTCAGCGAAGTGCTCATTGAGTCCAAGCAGCGGTACCCGCATTGGCAGAAGCTTGTGTATGGTGTGTTCATGGCGAGCCGGAAACTTAAGCATTATTTTCAGGGTCATACCATCACTGTGGTCAGTTCTGCCCCTCTTGGTGATATCATTCAAAACAGAGAGGCCACAGGGAGAATTGCTAAGTGGGCTATAGAACTTGGACCTCATGGCCTCAAATATGTGCCACGCACTGCTGTTAAATCTCAGGCCTTGGTGGATTTCATCAACGATTGGACAGAGTCACAAGTGCCCGAGCAGAAGCCGGATAACACATATTGGACTATTCACTTTGACGGGTCCAGGCAGTTGGAGGGCTCGAGGGCTGGCGTTGTATTGGCTTCCCCTAAAGGTGACAAGTTCCATTATGTGCTACAGTTGATGTTTCCTTGCACTAACAATGCGGCTGAGTACGAGGCCTTGCTCCACGGTCTTCGGATGGCTAAGGAGATGAGCTTGAGCCGGGTAAGGTGCTTCGGTGACTCAGACTTGGTGGCTCAACAAGTATCAGGAAAGTGGGACTCTAAGGACCCTCTAATGGCGGCTTATCGCCGCGAAGTTGATGCCATTGCTGGGCACTTTCAGGGCTACCAAGTAGAGCACATTGATCGCAGGAAGAACGAGGCGGCTGATGCTCTAAGCCGGCTAGGCTCTCAGCGAAAGCCGGTGCCGCCTAACACTTTCCTGGACGTCCTGTATAGCCCTTCGGTTAAGGTGCCTACGGAGGAAGATTTGGCTGTCCCTGACCCGGAGGCACGACTGGTGGCGGCTCTCCATATCATACCAGACTGGACAACGCCATATCTGGCTTACATGACCCGGGGCGAGTTGCCTGAGGATGAAACTTTGGCCAGGCAAATAACCCGGCGGGCCAAGTCAATGATTGTTATCGATGGCGAGTTGCATCATCGCAGTGTGACAGGAGCATTTCAGCGTTGTGTTTACCCTGAGGAAGGTCAAGAGATCTTGCGTGAGATCCATGAAGGGGATTGTGGCCATCACGCCGGCTCAAAGTCCCTTGTGGTCAAGGCTTTTCGTCATGGTTTTTATTGGTTGACGGCTCATGCTGATGCAGAGGACTTGGTCAGTAAATGTGATGGTTGCCAGAGGTTCTCACGACGGGCTCATGTGCCGGCTCAGGAGCTGAGGATGATCCCAATTACTTGGCCCTTTGCGGTCTGGGGGCTTGACATGGTTGGGCCTTTTAAAAGGTCCAAAGATAAGAAGACCCACCTCTTGGTGGCAGTTGACAAATTCACAAAGTGGGTGGAAGCTGAGCCAGTTAGCAAGTGCGATGCAGCCACGGCGGTTCAATTTATGAAAAAGGTGATTTTCCGCTTTGGCTTTCCACACAGTATTATAACTGACAACGGCACCAATCTCTCCAAAGGCGCCATGGAAGAGTTTTGTCAACGAGAGCATATCCGACTTGATGTTTCTTCAGTGGCTCATCCTCAATCCAATGGTCAAGTTGAGAGAGCTAATCAGGAGATTCTGAAGGGCATCAAGCCCCGGCTTTTGGTCCCTTTGCAACGGACGCCGGGCTGTTGGGTGGAGGAGTTGCCCTCCGTCTTATGGAGCATCAACACTACTCCTAACAGGTCTACAGGCTTCACGCCTTTCTTCATCGTTTATGGAGCAGAAGCAGTCCTCCCCAGCGACATCCGTCACGACTCACCTCGCGTGGCGGCTTATGTTGAGACGGATAATGAACAGGCGCGCCAAGATGCTCTGGACTTGTTGGATGAACAGCGTGATGTGGCAGCAGCCCGTTCAGCGATTTATCAATAAGACTTGCGCCGTTATCATAGCCGCCGGGTCAAATCCCGGGTCTTCCAGGAAGGCGATCTCGTGCTCCGGCTCATCCAGGATCAAACAGATGCACACAAGTTATCCCCACCTTGGGAAGGGCCCTTTGTGGTCAGCAAGAACTTGCACAATGGGTCATATTACCTCATTGACATTCGGGAGCACAAAGATTCACGTAAGTCGGAGGAAGAGACCCGTCGGCCGTGGAACATAGCTCAGCTTCGGCCTTACTACACTTGAGCTACCGGCTCTCGTGGTGTACATATTTGTCTCAGCCATGTATATATTATGATAAGCAATAAAGCAGGACCTCTGTCCTTTTTTCTCCTCCAAATATGCACGTGTTGTTTTTATTACAAGATTACATGATGACTTAAAGGAGGATCCGGCTTATGATCGTATTCGAATCTAGCCGTAAGCAGTAAAGTCACTTGGGGGCTTCCTGTTCAAACATGGGTCGTATTCGAACCAAAGAGAACATAGTTGTCAATACCCATTTGATTGGCAAAGTGCCGAGCTCATTGGGAGGTTATCTTTGGTCATATTTGAATCATAGTTAACCCCTCTGAGAACCGACGTGGATCGTATTCGAATCAGCGTCGTTAAACAATTTTAAAAATCACTTGGGGGCTTCCTGTTCAAACATGGGTCGTATTCGAACCAAAGAGAACATAGCTGTCAGTACCCTCTTGATTGGCATCGCCACACCCACTGGGGGCTATGTGATCGTATCCGAATCTTAGCTTAACCTCTTTGGGCCGGGTCTCTGGTCGTATTCGAACCGGAAGCCCCTAAGTTCCTCTGCTCTATCACAAGTTTACTCTGATTATGTCAAGGTGTGTACGGTCGGGTCTCGCTTTGCCGGCTTAACTTTGGTTTACAGTGTTCGTTGAACACCATGGGTGTCATTAAGACAGGTAAATCGGAGTCAAGATACCAAACTTGTTATCCGGATTATCTAAACCGGAAGTATGCTTACAGGCCACTAAGTGTGGTATTACGGTTGTAATAAGGATATAATTGAGGGCTAGTCTTTTTTGATTCATATTCCGGGTTATCTATCCAAAACACCTGACTCTCAGGGCGGTAAGCCGCCTCGAGACTTGTGATTTGCCTTTCTATGCAGGATACTTAAAGGCACCTCTTTGAGGTTGAGAAAAACAAAGGGATGATTATGATCCGGAGAAACATCAAAAGAGACAACTTCAAAGGACTTTTCGCATTCAATACGTGCACGATGGCACGGCAGAGATGAACTGTTGCACCTACTCTATTACAAAAACTCATCAAGTCTAAAAAGGTGGAACATTGTTTGGTAAACCGCCAGCCAAATTATGATGCCCGCTGAGTTGAAGTCTCCGGCTCGTTCCTATCTTCTCCTCCGGCTGATCCTAAGACTTCGAAGGTTGATGACTTCCAGTCGATGCCACTGAGAGCCTCGAACTGGGCTTCCTCGTCAATTAACCCGGCCGGGTCAATCTCCGGGGCGAAGGTGTGCTGACGAGCCGGCGGGATCAGGTTGAGGGCTTCGTAGCGAGGGGTTGGAATCCTCTGATTCTCCGCATCATAACCCGGCTGGTACTTGGTCAGGTCCGTGTCGTTCCCGATAAGGGTGGCCACCGGGCGTACCGCCTTCACGCAGGCTGCGAAGTCCTTCTGATCGAAAGTTGAGCCGTCTTCCGTCAGGCTTGGATAACCCAGGGCGATGTCTGCCGGGTCTAGCTCCGGCAGGAATGCCTTGGCCTGGCTCAGCGCGGCGATCGCTCCGGCTCTCGCAGAGGCCCGTCGCAGCTCTTGGATCCGCTGAGGCAGAACGGCGAGCCGGCGCAGGACTTCGGCCAGGTGAGTCGGCACCTCGTTGGATAGGGCCACCACAGCTAAGGCACGTTGTGACCCGGTGTAGAGCTACTCCACCAGGGTATACACAGCCTTTAACTTGGTGACCATGCTTTGGTTGAGATTGGCGCTTCTGGGACCTGTTTAATAGAATCAGATAAGCCGGCGGCAAGGATGAACAATGAGATATAAACATTCCAACATTGATGAAAGCTGGTGAGGCGACTTACCGAAGATGGCGGCCACCATTTGGGAAACCTGGCGCTTTAGGTCGGAGAGCTCGGCGGTCTTCTCAGAGAGAGCCTTCTCCGCCTGTTCTGCCCGGGTCATCAGTGCGGCCTTCTCTTCGGCCCAGGCTTTTCTCTCAGCATCAAACTCGGTCTTCAACTTCTCTTGAGTGGCGATGCTGGATACAAACTTGGCGTTTGCCTTCCGGGTCTCCATCTCCTGCGTCTTCAGCCGGCTCTTGAGATCCGCAAGGTCCGCCTCTAGCTTCTTGCCCACAGCCTGTATAAATTTCCGGGTTATGAGCAGTTACTATGTAAGTCCCAAGCACTTTCCAAGCAAAGACACTTGGCACTTGGGGGCTAATGCATATTGAATGTATCTATCTACATACAGCCGGCTCAATTGAGTAAGCCGGAACCTAAGTCTACAACATATTCAAGCATAAGTCGTCGACTTGGGGGCTAGCATGGCAAAGGTAACTATGCAGTAAGTAAGAAGACAGCAGAAGGGTACCTCCGATTTTTGTTGGATCTGGTTTACCATGGCGACCTCCGCGTCCCGGCTCTTGTGCACCTGGCTGATGTAGCCAGAGACGAGCTCTCCAATGCTCAAGTTGGTGTAGTCGGAGAGGTCCAGGTTCACCCGGTGGGGCTGCAGCAACTCCCCCTTCGCGGAGCACTTGGCCAACACGGTCGGTCTCCCCGGCTCAACAAACTCCGTCCGGGTGATTACCACGTCCGGGTCGTCTGCTGGCGGAGCTGAGCCGGAGGCCTCCGGGTTAACCGAAGCTTCGGTCGTTGCCTTGGTAGTCGGGGCAGTGGCCTCAGGTGCCGTGTCCATTGGAGTGGTGGCTTCAGGGGCGGAGGCAGCTGGCGGCTCTTGAGCCGTCATCTCCGGTTCAGGTAAGTCCGGCACTCCGGCTGACCTGGTCTTCTTCGCTCTTTTGGTGAGCTTTGCCTGGGCGCTGAAAGGACAGAAACATTCAGCACAAAGAGAGTAAGTACAGACAAGTATAATGAGAGATGGTTGTCATTACCCGGGCGCGGTCTTGAAAGTCGGAAGACTCGACTGCATAGAGTCGCCCGAAGAAGGGGAGGTCTCCTGATAATTGGAGTCAGAAGAATTGAGTGGCTGACGGATAACACCCGCCAACAGATGAAAAGGGTACAAGTGAGAAAAAACCTCAGTTCGACGCTTCCTTGTTGCGTCGGGTAACCCGGCGGAGAGATCGGTGTCCTTGTTGGTCCGGGTGTGACGCCGGCTTTCATGAACCTGTCGCTTCAAAATAAATTGAGGGTCTTGGTAAGCTAAAGGATGTGAAAAGCTTACTTTTCGGGTTACCCTTCGGACTTTCAGCTGTGGCAAGGGCTCCGAGTCGGAGGAAAGTGACATTACCTCTTCAACCACCGGGTTACTGGTGCCGGTGTCATCCTGTCAATGAGCAAGTGTTGATAAGGCGAACAGCAACAAACAACAGATACAACAAGAATTTAAAGGCTTAGGGGTTACCTCTGACTCGGAGCTGTCGCTTAATTGCATCAGCTCCGAAGCAGTAGGTCTGCTTCCTTTTTTGCGAGGGGCGGCTTTCTTGGCGGCTTTCTTCGCCTTCCTGGCCTTCTTGGCCGCCTCATGGTCATATTTGACCTGCCAGAACTTATCATCAGCCTGAAAAATACAATGATGGATTCTTAAAACGGTTCAGATGAAGGTTATATGCAGACGAAGATAAAAGTTAAAGTCAGCGGCTTACCGCTGGGGCTGGATTGGTCTTGCAGAAGGGGGCTAACCCGGTCCTTCCGCAGTCTGCCAGGCTCTCGTTTAAAAGAGCCTTGGTCTCCTCCTCTGCAACGTCTTCTGGAAGATCATTGTGACTGTGCCTCTGAGGGTCATCCTTTCACCCGGTGTACTCACACATTAAGCCGGGGTGGCGGCTCAATGGGATCACCCGCCATGAGATCCAGACCCGGACCAGGTCGATTCCGTTCAGACCGTTGCCCAGGAGGGCCTTGATTTTATTGATAGTAGGAAGCAGAGGCTGGCGCTCCGCTGGAGTCAGCTTGTCCGACAGTGGGTGAGTCGGCTCTAGACGTGTTGGGCGAAAGCCGGGCAGCGGGCTTTCGTCAGCCGGGGACGTATCTTGGCAGTAGAACCAAGTCATGTTCCAGTCCTTGGGGTGGCTCGGCGGCTCTGCATAAGGGAACAGACAGTCCCTACGCCGCTGGATGGAAATGCCACCTAGCTCCAGACTTGGCCCGTTGGCGCACTCATTCTGGCGGTTTAAGTAAAAAAGCTCTCTGAAGAGCAGCAGACTAGGTTCTTCTCCTAGGTAAACTTCGCACAAGACTTGAAAATTGCAGATGTTGGATACGGAGTTGGGTCCTATATCTTGAGGCCGCAAGTCGAAGAAGTTGAGCACGTCCCTGAAAAACTTTGAGCCGGGCGGTGCGAAGCCCCGGCTCATATGATCTGCGAAAATCACTACATCCCCGTCCTTTGGCTGTGGTCTCTGTTCTGACGGGTTAGGGGCACGGTAGGACATGATTTCCTTCTTAGGCAAATATCCGGACTTAACAAAATTGGCTAGGGTCTCGTTGGTGACGTTGGACCTCATCCAGTTGCAAGTGATGGGAGCCTTGGGAGGCATGGTGAAAGTTGGTGGTCTATGACAAAAAGGAAAAATGTCCGGGTTAATTATAAGCCGGAGATCTACAGTTCAAAACTACGGTGGTGGCTTATGAAGGGGACTAATGGTATATACTCAAATACAGTGGGTTATTTAAGCCGGAGGTTTCTACGAAGCATGGTTTCCTTTAAGCCGGAAGATTCTACGTCGCGTGGTTTCTTTAAACCGGAATTGTAAGCCGCCAAGATTCAATGGTTGCAGTTTTTACTAAGTGTGGTAAAACAGGTTTCACATATTGCAGTAACTTTTTTGGATAAAAATGGTCGGGCAAAAGAAAAAATTTCTAGACCTAGAAACAGCAGTGAGGGAGTTCTTGGGTTCAAACAGAGTTCTTATGCAGTTCAAGGAAGGCTACTTGCGTGTGAAATGGATCTTAAGCAACCACCGCACTAGTTCTATGCAGGACTAACATCAAGCAGGAGCAGTAACTAGGAGAACTACCGAACTTACGGGCAATGGTGACGAACACGAAGAACATGGATGAACTCTACTGCAGATCTACTCTACGGGGTGGTGAGAACTTACCGGAGCCGAAGAGGTGCGGGAGTCGTCGCCGTTTATCTGGTCCGAGTCAGGGTGATGCAGCGGCCGAGGTTTATGAAGACCGGAGGCGAGACGACGGCGGCGGAGTGCGAGCTCAGTGAGAAAGGCAGCGGCGCGAGGAGGAAGAAGGGAGCGTGAGAAGAGCCCGTCGGGCCGGCCTATTTATAAGGCAAGGTCATAAGTGGGCGCGAGATTCAAGGAGACCACGACGTGGTTATCTCCCCCGACGACGCCTCGATTTTCGGAATAACAGTAAAAGCAAAGATCCGTTGCGGATCTGACGGAGTAAAAAACAGACTTAATGGAGGATGATGTCACGGCGGATTATCCGGAGTCCAGAGGATGACGTCATGCCGGGTTATGGCCTTCACATGAATGGTAAGCCGGAGATTTTTTCTGTCAGAAGAGTTGAAGATTGACATGAGCCGGCTCAAATCAACCTGGGGCCTAATGTTGAGGATATAGACCTTAGAGTCACCCGCCAGGAGGGGCCGGGTTACTCGCGTGGTCATTGCCAGAAGCCCGGAGCCAAGTTTGAAGACGATGGGCCAGAGATGGGCTAAGACCCGGATATAGCTTAAGGCCCGTAGTTACAATCATTATTATGGTAGAACTTGTAGTGTAAGGCAAGTATAGTTGAGAGTCCGAGCCGGACACTCTTATGAGCCGGCCGGGACTCTAAGGGCTGCTGGGCGTCAGCCTCCCTATATAAAGGGACGACCCGGCAGCGGTTTAAGGGCGACAACAATCTCATCGAGAGCCGGGCATAGGTGTTTAGCTCCCTGGTGATCGCAACCCTAATCAATATCACCTCAAACTGGACGTAGGCTTTTACCTTCACCGTAAGGGGCCGAACCAGTATAAACCCTCGTGTCCTTGTCCCGCATAACCCCTTCAAGCTTCCTAGCTATGATGGCTCCACGACTAAGTCCTAGCTCGAGGACATCTGCCGTGACAATTCCACGACAGACACAGAGAAAGATAGGGGCTTATAGCGTTGCCTCCCAACCTTTTACCTCAAGGGTAATGTCAACAATAATATTTCATGCTAACTTACATCCAATTGGATATATATATCAGGATCTTTCCAACACAATGTGCTTGCCAAAGGATAAAATATAAAAAGGAAAAAGGTGAAGATCACCATGACTCTTGCATAAGGTATAAGACAGAAGTAAAAGATAGGCCCTTCGCAGAGGGAAGCAGAGGTTGTCATGTGCTTTTATAGTTGGATGCATGAAATCTTAATGCGAAAGAACGTCACTTTATATTGCCACTTGTGATATGGACCTTTATTATGCAGTCCGTCGCTTTTATTGCTTCCATATCACAAGATCGTACAAAGCTTATTTTCTCCACACTAATAGATCATACATATTTAGAGAGAAATTTTTATTGCATGCACATGACAACTTACTTGAAGGATCTTACTCAATCCATAGGTAGATATGGTGGACTCTCATGGCAAAACCAAGTTTAAGGATATTCGGAAGCACAGGTAGTATCTCTACTTGGTGCAAAGAATTTGGCTAGCATGAGGGGGAAAGGCAAGCCCAACATGTTGGATGATCCATGACAATATACTTTATTTCGGATATAAGAAAACATAACCCATTACATTGTCTTCCTTGTCCAACATCAACTTTTTAGCATGTCATATTTTAATGAGTGCTCACAATCATAAAAGATGTCCAAGATAGTATATTTATATGTGAGAACCTCTCTTTCTTTATTACTTCCTATTAATTGCCACGATGACCAAAACTATGTTTGTCAACTCTCAACAACTTTTATTCATCATACTCTTTTATATGTGAAGTCATTACTCTCCATAAGATCATTATGACCTCTTTAATTCTTTTTATTCTTTCTTTTATTCCCTCAAGATCATAGCAAGATAACCAAGCCATCGACTCAAAACTAATCTTTATTATATATAGCTCACGGAGTCGATTACATAGAAGGATCATAAAGCAAAACTCAAAACTAAATCATACTAAAACTTTATTCTACTAGATCAAGATATTACCAAAAGGATCAAACTAAGAAAAACGGTAAAGATAGCAGTGTGATGGTGATACGATACCGGGGCACCTCCCCCAAGCTTGGCAGTTGCCAAGGGGAGTGCCCATACCCATGTAATTATATCTCTTTCCTCGGGGGTGGTGATGATGGAGTTGTTGATGATGTAGGCTTGCCGTCCATCTTCCAAGGCATAGGCTCACCATCATAGAAGGATGATCGAGTCTTCGGGATCCTTGCATCTGCAGCCAAACTCATCTTCTTGAATCTATATTCATACTCACAGTTTTGGTTTTGCAGGTCATAGATCTAGGCTTGGAGATGCTCGATTTTCTCGTGAAGCTTGAAGATGGTCTCCCCAATGTTCTTGGCATCCAGCTTGTGGTTGTTGGTGAACTCCGCGATCATCATGTGGTTGGCGTTGAGTCCGCGTTCCACCATCCCCTAGCACTTGAAGACTTGTTGCTCCATTGCTTCGAGTCTTGTCTCCACGCTTCCGGTCCTCCTTGGTCCCTCGACATCGCGGATGTGCAGCAACCCATCACGCATCTCAATTGTTTGAGGGTGTTGCAGCACCTCCGCGAGGTAGGGATTGATAACCTTCTTGAAGAACTTGTCCTTGGGCGCGCTTGAAGACGTCATGATGATCTAGATCTGTCAGAAAAATAGCTCGAAACAAAAACAGTGGATATTGCGTGGTACGGTGGTCAAAACCTTCGGGAGATTATATAGTGAATTTTTACCGACCAAAAGAAGTATTGTGCAAGAAAACGGAGTCCGGAGGGCACACGAGGTGCCCACGAGGCAGGGGCGCGCCCAGGGGGTAGGGTGCACCCTCCACCCTCGTGGATGCCTCGTGTCCTTCCCGGACTACTTCTTATTTTCCTATTTTCTTAAATATTCCAAAATGGAGAAAAATTGCTATTAGAACAGTTTTGGATTCGGTTTACTTACCGTACCACATACATATTCCTTTTCGGAGTCTGGAACGTTTTGGAAAGTGTCCCTTATATATTCCTCCGGGGTCACGGTTTCAATAACATTAGTTTCAACATTTATTGGATTACTTGAGATATAATGTTTGATTCTTTGACCGTTCACCACCTTTGGATTTGTGCCTTCGAAGTTGTTAATTTTATGGCACCAGAATGATAGACCTCCTCGATAACGTAAGGACCTTCCCATTTAGAGAGGAGTTTACCTGCAAAAAATCTTAAACGAGAGTTGTATAGCAAAACATAATCACCTACATTAAACTCACGCTTTTGTATCCTTTTGTCATGCCATCTTTTAACTCTTTCTTTAAACAGCTTGGCATGGCTTGGGTTCTCCATTCAAGTGAGCTAATGTCAAATAGTCTCTTCTCACCGGCAAGTTTGAAATCATAATTGAGCTCTTTAATGGCTCAATATGCCTTATGTTCTAGTTCGAGAGGTAAGTGACATGCTTTTCCATAAACCATTTTATACGGAGACATACCCATAGGATTTTTATATGCAGTTCTATAGGCCCATAATGCATCATCAAGTTTCTTGGACCAATTCTTTCTAGATCTATTAACAGTCTTTTGAAAAATTAATTTGAGCTCTCTATTACTAAGTTCTACTTGACCACTAGACTGCGGGTGATATAGAGATGCAATTCTATGATTAACATCATACTTAGCAAGCATTTTACGAAAAGCACCATGAATAAAGTGTGAACCACCATCAATCATTAAATATCTAGGTACTCCAAACCTCGGAAAAATAACTTCTTTAAGCATCTTAATAGAGGTGTTATGATCAACACTACTAGTTGGAATAGCTTCTACCCACTTAGTAACGTAATCAACAACAACTAAAATATGTGTATACCCATTAGAGGAAGGAAACGGTCCCATATAATCAAAGCCCCAAACATCAAATGGTTCAATAACAAGTGAGTAGTTCATAGGCATTTCTTGACGTCTACTAATATTACCAATTCTTTGACATTCATCACAAGACAAGACAAACTTACGAGCATCTTTGAAGAGAGTAGGCCAATAAAAACCGGATTGTAATACCTTATGTGCAGTTCTATCTCCAGCGTGGTGTCCTCCATAAGCCTCGGAGTGACACTTGGTTAGGATCTATTCCTGTTCATGCTCAGGTACACAACGTCTAATAACACCATCTACTCCTTTATAAAGATGTGGGTCATCCCAGAAGTAATGTCTTAAATCATAGAAAAACTTTTTCTTTTGCTGGTATGTGAAACTAGGTGGTATAAATTTAGCAACAATGTAATCAGCGTAACCAGCATACCATGGAGCAGTACGAGAAGTATTTATGACAGCTAATTGTTCATCAGGAAAGCTATCATCAATAGGTAGTGGGTCATCAAGAACATTCTCTAACCTAGACAAGTTGTCTGCAACGGGGTTCTCAGCTCCCTTTCTATCAATAATATGCAAATCAAATTCTTGTAGTAAGAGAACCCATCTAACACTACTGGAATCAGCTTCTTTGCCGTCCGCCATGGCGGACGGCAAAGGCATGGATCATGGACGGCAAACTTCTTGTCCGTCCGCCAGCAGACGGCAAACTGTCCGTCTGAACACGTGCCAGCAAAGGCCTTCTTTGCCGTCCACTTCCTGGAAACGGACGGCAAAGGATTGTGTCGTCCGCCGTTGGTGGACGGCAATGAGGTGGGGTGAGAGCCGTTAGGGGTTAACGGCATGCTTTGCCGTCAGCCAGTGGACGGCAAAGAGGCTAAGGTCTTTGTCGTCCGCTGGCAGACGGCAAAGTGCTCAAACATGCCAGTCCCAGGAATCACAGGTAGCTACCACGTGGCATGTTTGCCATCAGCTAGCTGACGTCAAGGAACTTTGCCGTCAGCTAGCTGACGGCAAAGAGCTTGTGCAGCCCTGTTTTTAATTTAATTCATTCAATTTGACAGCAATTCACAGATATACACAGATATACATATATACACAACAAGCATATCCAACACACAAGTTTCATCATATATACATACATAACCAACACATATATAGTTCCATCCTTACATATTACAAAAGTTTCACATTGTTCATCCAACACCGTTATCCATCCATCCATATAACAAGTTCCAACCATGCAAATTCATTGATACAAAATAAAAGCACAAATGGAAAAGAAGCACTCCATCCATCCAAGCTTCCGTGAATTAAGTCAAATCTGCAAAATGATAAACAAGATGTTAGAAGAAGAAGAAGAAGAAAATGAAGAAGAAGAAGAAGACTATAAGAAGTAAGCATACTTAAGTAAAATGGAGCTAACCTAGAAGAAAATGAAGAACAAGAAGACTAGAAGAATACTAGAAGAAGACTAGAATAAGAAGAAGAAGAAGAAGAAGAAGAAGAAGAAGAAGAAGAAGAAGAAGAAGACTATAAGCTTATTATGTAAACTTGGTCATTTTGTGCTAACATAAGTAATTTTGGAGTTAACCTATAGGAAACTAAGCATATTAGAGCTAACTTAGAGCTAACTTATGTCATTTTGGAGAAGAAGAAGAATAAGAAGAAGAAGAAGAAGACTATAAGCTTATTATGTAAACTTGGTCATTTTGTGCTAACATAAGTAATTTTGGAGCTAACCTATAGGAAACTAAGCATATTAGAGATAACTTAGCATATTAGAGCCAACTTAGGTAAAATGGAGCCAACCAAGCTAATTATGCCATCTTTGAGTGAACTAAGCATATTAGAGCTAACTTAGAGCCAACTTATGTCATTTTGGAGAAGAAGAAGAAGAAGAAGAAGAACATAAGTAATTTTGGAGCTAACCTATAGGAAACTAAGCATAGTAGAGATAACTTAGCATATTAGAGCTAACATAGGTAACTAAGCATATGTGAGCTAACATAGGTAACTAAGCATATTAGAGCTAACTTAGAGCTAACTTATGTCATTTCGGAGGAAACAAAGCTAAGTATATATAGATCATTTTGGAGATCTGACATACCTGACATAGTTCAGTTCTCATTGTTCTTCTCCTTCTCCTTCCTTAGCCTGATGCGCCAAGAGCGGCGAGGCGGTGGAGGCAGTGGGATGTAGTCTTCTACCACAATTGGCGTGGTCATGTTGCCCAGCTGTGGGATCGCCGGCGCCACCACCGGCGCGAGGTCATTGTCAGGCACCACCACCATCGCCAGGCCATCTTCAGGCAGGACAGGCACGACCATCACCAGGTCATCCTCAGCCACCACCATCTCTTGCCCATGGTCAGCCACCACCATCTCTTGCCCTTGGTCGGCCACCACCATCTCTTGCCCTTGGTCAGCCACCACCATCGCTAGGTCATCCTCAGCCTGATGCCCACTCTGCTCCTCTTCTTCCCCACTCCAGTCCGGATCATCCTCCTTGTTGTCTTTGCTGCAGCCAGAATCGCTATTGCTTTTGCTACAGCTAGAATCGCTGCTGCTTTGGCTGTAGCCAGTGTCGCTGTTGCTGCTCCCATTGCCTGTCCAAATGCAACAATGACCGTTAACAATCGATGCGAGACAAAGCCAAATGTAGAGGAATAAGAAGAGGCAGAACGTACTGGCATCATCGTCGTCAGCGTAGCACATGCGACACATAGTCGCGTTGAACACCTTCATGATGAGCATGGTGGCGTCGTCGTCATACCTGAAGAGAAGGAAGTACCCCTGCCGCAGGTCGTAGGCACGGTAGAACTTCTCCCAGCCACGACACATGTACATGTGGCCCTCCTTGTTCACCAACTGCACGTCCCACAGCCTGCGAAACCCGCTGCCGGCCTATCGCAGCTTCACATTATTTGGCGGATCTTCACCCAGCATGTTCATAAAAGTGTGAGGCAGCCTCTGCAGTTTGGGACAATGAGTGATGTAGCAAACAACAGAGTTATCATAATGAGATGGGTGAAGGGGAGATCTCTCCTTTTATATACCTGCCTCATGGATGATACTGAAGTCCCAAGTATGATACTAAAGAACTCGAAAGCATCCAACTCGTACTCCGGTGTGGCAGAGCGGAGTCTGCGGTGGCGGCTTCCCCCCATCTCTGATAAGCAGTAGAAGAGACCAATTAGTAACCTTACAACATTATAACATAAGAAATTTTGAGCAGAAGATAATCAACTACACCAAGTTATCATTTCTCATTCAAAAAACAATGCACTTGTGGACATATGATGGCTCTAGTTGAATTTATTAGTAGCACTAGTCATAAAAAATGTTGACTTTAGTTGAATTTCATATAATAACTATTTTAACTTCTTTCGGTCAGCAAACTAGGCAACTAGCTAGCAGTATAAAAACATTCAACTAAAGAAAAGAAAGAAACTGCAAAACGTGGCGGAACCCTAAATAAGAAAGTATAAAAACGTGTCTTTTTCTTATTCTTCCCCTCTTCTTCTTTTTTCCTCCTTTTCCTTTTCTTCTTCTTCCTCTTCTTCCTTTTCTTCTTCTTCTTCTTATTCTTCTTCTTCTTTTTCTCCTCCTCTTCTTCTTCTTCCTTTCCCTTTCCCTCTTCTTCTTCTCCCCCTCTCCTCTTTTCATCTTCTTCTTCTTCTTCTTCTTCTTCTTCTTCTTCTTCTTCTTCTTCTTCTTCCTCTTCTTCTTCTTCTTCTTCTTCTTCCTCTTC
>NC_057799.1:348126918-348234395 GCF_018294505.1 Triticum aestivum
GGCGGCGGCGGCGGGCTGGTGGGTGAGAGAGAGAGCAGGCGTTCACGGCGGGGGGAGGTTAGCGATTCAACGTCTTGCCCGGGTGGGCCCCCCTACCCTCTTTGCCGTCAGCCAGCGGACGACAAAGAAATGGTAGACGGCAAAGAGCTGACCTAGCCACAGCCTTGCGTCTGTGGGCCCACAAGGTTCTTTGCCGTTGGCCAGCTGACGACAAAGTACTGGCTGGTGGCAAAATAACTTGTGCCATCAGCTATTTCTTTGCCATCTGCTTTGGAGAAACTGACGGCAAAGAATCTCTTTGCCGTCAGCTAGCTGGCGGCAAAGAAGTGGCAGATGACAAAGAAGTGGATTCCAGTAGTGTAATAAGTCTAGGTTTAGCATCTTTCTTTTCCATAAGATATTTAATAGCAACATGATCAATGTGAACAGTTACTTTAGAATCAACAATATAAGGTCTGAACTTATCACAAGCAAATACAACTGCCAAAAATTCTTTTTTAGTAGTAGCGTAATTTCTCTGGGCACTGTCCAGAGTTTTACTAGCATATTGGATAACATTTAATTTCTTATCAACTCTTTGTCCTAGAACAGCACCTACAGCATAATCGCTGGCATCACACATAGTTTCAAAGGGTAAATTCTAATCAGGTGGCTGAACAATAGGTGTAGAAATCAAGGCTTTCTTAAGTATTTCAAATGCTTCTACACAATCATCATAAAAGACAAAAGGAACATCTTTTTGTAAGAGATTAGTCAGAGGACTAGAAATTTTAGAGAAGTCCTTAATGAACCTCCTATAAAAACCGGCATGACCAAGGAAACTTCTTATACCTTTAATGTCCTTAGGACACAACATCTTTTCAATAGCATCAACTTTAGCTTTATCAACTTCAATACCTCTTTCAGAAATTTTATGCCCCAAGACAATACCTTCACTAACCATAAAGTGGCACTTCTCCCAATTCAAGACAGATTAATTTCTTCACATCTCTGCAAAACTCGATCAAGGTTGCTTAAGCAATCATCAAAAGAAGTTCCATATACGGAAAAATCATCCATGAAAACCTCAACAATCTTTTCACAAAAGTCAGAGAATATAGCAGTCATACATCTTTGAAAGGTAGCAGGTGCATTGCATAAACCAAAAAGCATACGTCTATAAGCAAAGGTACCGAAAGGGCAAGTAAAAGTGGTCTTTTCTTGATCCTCTTTTTGACATAGGTATTTGAGAGAAACCGGAATAACCATCTAGAAAGCAAAAATGTGTATGTTTGGATAATCTTTCTAGCATTTGATCAATAAAAGGTAAAGGGTAATGATCATTTTTAGTAGCTTTATTTAGTTTGCGAAAATCAATTACCATTCTATAACCTATAACAGTTCTTTGTGGGATCAATTCATCTTTATCATTAGGAACAACAGTAATGCCTCCCTTCTTAGGGACACAATGGACAGGACTTACCCACTGACTATCAGCAACGGGATAAATTATACCTGCCTCCAGAAGCTTTAGTATTTCTTTTCTTACCACTTCTTTCATCTTAGGATTTAACCGTCGTTGGTGATCAACAATTGGTCTAGCGTCTTTCTCCAATTTTATTTTGTCCTGGCATAGAGTGGGACTAATGCCCTTAAGATCATCAAGAGTATATCCAATAGCAACTCGGTGCTTCTTCAGAGTTTTCAATTATTTCTCTTCTTCTTGCTCTGAAAGGTTAGCACTAATAATAATAGGATATATCTTCTTTTCATCAAGATAAGCATATTTAAGAGTATCAGGTAATGGTTTAAGCTCAAACACGGGATCACCCTTGGGTGGAGGAGGGTCCCCTGGAATTTCAATAGGCAAGTTGTGTTTCAAGATAGGTCCCTGTTTAAACAATACTTCATCTATTTCCCTTCTTTCATTCATAAACAAATCATTTTCATGGTCTAGCAAATATTGCTCTAAAGGAACATTAGGAGGCACGGCAATAGTAGCAAGACCAATAATCTCATCTTTACTAGGCAATTCTTTATCATGGGGTTGTCTACAAAATTTAGCAAAATTAAACTCATGAGACATATCCCCTAAACCAATAGTAACAACATCATTTTTGCAATCTATCTTAGGACTATCAGTATTCAAGAAGGGCCTACCAAATATAATGGGACAAAAGTCATCTTGTGGGGAACCAAGAACAAGAAAATCAGTAGGATATTTAACTTTCCCACACAAGACTTCAACATCTCTAACAATCCCAATTGGTGAAATAGTATCTCTATTGCCAAGCTTAATTGTAACATCAATCTCTTCTATCTCAGCAGGTGCAATATCATGCATAATTTCTTTGTATAAGGAATGAGGTATTGCACTTGCACTAGCGCCCATATCACACAAGCCATGATAACAATGATCTCCTATTTTAACAGAAACAACAGGAATGCCAACAACAGGTCTATGTTTACCCTTAGTATCGGGTCTAGCAATTCTAGCAGCTTCATCACAAAAGTAAATAACATGCCCATCAATATTATTAGCCAAGAGATCTTTAACCATAGCAATACTAGGATCAACTTTAATTTGCTTAGGGGGTGTGGGTGTTCTAGTATTACTCTTACGAACCACAATTGAAGCTTTAGCATGATCCTTTATTCTAACAGGGAAAGGTGGTTTCTCAATATAAGCTGTAGGAACAATAGGATCAACATTATAAGTGATAGTCTTTTCTTCAACTTTAATAGGTTCAACTACTTTTACTCAAATGGGAGGATTATATTTAAACCACTTCTACTTAGGGAGATCAACATGAGTAGCAAAGGATTCACAGAAAGAAGCTACTATCTCAGAGTCAAGTCCATATTTAGTGCTAAATTCACGGAAAACATCGGTATCCATAAAAGATTTAACACAATCAAACTTAGGTGTTATACCTAACTCCTTACCTTCGTTGAGATCCCAATCTTCAGAGTTGCGTTTAATTCTTTCCAATAAATCCCATTTGAATTCAATAGTCTTCGTCATAAAAGAACCAGTACAAGAAGTATCGAGCATGGAGCGATTATTGAGAGAAAGTCGAGCATAAAATTTTTGAATAATAATTTCTCTTGAGAGCTCATGATTGGGGCATGGATATAACATTTACTTAAGCCTCCCCGAAGCTTGAGCAATGCTTTCTCCTTCGGGAGGCCAAAAATTATATATATAATTACGATCACGATGAACAAGATGCATAGGACAAAACTTCTGATGAAATTCCAATTTCAATCGTTGTAGTTCCATGATCCCATATCATCACATAGCCTAAACCATGTCAATGCCTTTCCCTTCAAAGATAAAGGGAAGACCTTCTTCTTGATAACATCCTCGGGCATACCTGCAAGCTTAAATAATCCACAAACTTCATCCACATATATTAGGTGCAAATCGGGATGCAATATTCCATCTCCTGTAAAAAGGATTAGCTAGTAGTTTCTCTATCATACCCAAAGGAATTTCAAAGTAAACATTTTCAGTAGGTTGAGGAGCAACTCTTTGTTGTACTCATCGGGGTGAACATACCCTGAACAAGCCCCTCAAAGGATTATGTTCCATAGTAACAAGTGATAGTAAATTTCAGCACACTATATAAATTTTTCCTTACCAAATTCCACTTACCAAAGGCGCTTCACTCCCCGGTAACAGCGCCAGGAAAGAGTCTTGATGGCCCACAAGTATAGCAGATCTATCATAGTCCTTTCGATAAGTAAGAGTGTCGAACCCAATGAGGAGCAGAAGGAAATGACAAGCGGTTTTCAGTAAGGTATTCTCTACAAGCACTGAAATTATCGGTAATAGATAGTTTTGTGATAAGGTAATTTGTAACGGGTAACAAGTAACAAAAGTAAGCAAGGTGCAGCAAGGTGGCCCAATCCTTTTTGTAGCAAAGGACAAGCCTGAAGAAACTCTTATATGAAGGAAAACGCCCCCGAGGACACATGGGAATTATCGTCAAGCTAGTTTTCATCACGCTCATATGATTCGCATTCGTTACTTTGGTAATTTGATATGTGGGTGGACCGGTGCTTGGGTACTGCCCTTCCTTGGACAAGCATCCCACTTATGATTAACCCCTATTGCAAGCATCCACAACTACAAAATAAGTATAAGGTAAACCTAACCATAACATGAAACATATGGATCCAAATCACCCCCTTACGAAGCAACGCATAAACTAGGGTTTAAGCTTCTTTCACTCTAGCAACCCATCATCTACTTATTACTTCCCAATGCCTTCCTCTAGTCCCAAATAATGGTGAAGTGTCATGTAGTCGACGTTCACATAACACCACTAGAGGAGAGACAACATACATCTTATCAAAATATCGAACGAATGCCAAATTCACATGACTACTTATAGCAAGACTTCTCCCATGTCCTCAGGAACAAACGTAACTACTCAAAAATCATATTCATGTTCATAATCAGAGGGGTATTAATATGCATAAAGGATCTGAACATATGATCTTCCACCAAATAAATCAACTAGCATCAACTACAAGGAGTAATCAACACTACTAGCAACCCACAGGTACCAATCTGAGGTTTTGAGACAAAGATTGGATACAAGGGATGAACTAGGGTTTGAGAGGAGATGGTGCTGGTGAAGATGTTGATGGAGATTGACCCCCTCCCGATGAGAGGATCGATGGTGATGACGATGGTGATGATTTCCCCCTCTCGGAGGGATGTTTCCCCGGCAGAACAGCTCACATACTTATTGCAAAAATCTATAAGTCATCAAAACCAAGCACTACGCACATGCTCCTAGGGGGATAGATTGGTAGGAAAAGACCATCGCTCGTCCCCGACCGCCACTCATAAGGAAAGCAATCGAAGAACACCTCATGCTTCAAAATTATCACACAACGGTTACATTACGTGCATGCTACGGGACTTGCAAACCTCAACACAAGTATTTCTCAATTTCACAACTACTCAACTAGCACGACTCTAATATCACCATCTTCATATCTCAAAACAATCATCAAGTATCAAACTTCTCATAGTATTCAATGCACTTTATATGAAAGTTTTTATTATACCCATCTTGGATGCCCATCATATTAGGACTAATTTCATAACCAAAGCAAATTACCATGCTGTTCTAAAGACTCTCAAAATAATATAACTAAAGCATGAGAGATCAATAATTTCTATAAAATAAAACCACCACCGTGCTCTAAAAAGATATAAGTGAAGCACTAGAGCAAATGACAAACTACTCCGAAAGATATAATTGAAGATTAATGAGTAGTTGAATAATTATGCAACTATGTGAAGACTCTCTAACATTTAAGAATTTCAGATCTTGGTATTTTATTCAAACATCAAGCAAAACAAAATGAAATAAAATGACGCTCCAAGCAAAACACATATCATGTGGTGAATAAAAATATAGCTCCAAGTAAAGTTATCGATGAACGAAGAAAGAGGGGATGCCCCGAGGGCATCCCCAAGCTTAGGCTCTTGGTTGTCCTTGAATATTACCTTGGGGTGCCTTGGTCATCCCCAAGCTTAGGCTCTTGCCACTCCTTATTCCATAGTCCATTGTCGGAGTAAATGGCCACGGGTAGCCTAACCGACTCCCCCGGCTCTTCGAAAAATTACCAGGCCATTCAAGCCTTCAAGCATACAAAGCATAGGGCCGCCTTCCCCCGGCCGGCTATCCCCAGGGCCGACTCCCAGAAGGCGACCCAGCCTCAGAAACCTCCCCCAAGAAAGATACGAGATAGCCGACTCCAGGGAGCCGGCCCCAAGATGACCGACTCCCAGAAGCCGGCCATGAAGAAAGCCGACTCCCAGAAGCCGGCCATAAAGAAAGCCGAATCCCAGAAGCCGTCCATAAAGAAAGCCGGCCAAGACTACACCTGCTAAGACTGTATCCACGTAACGGCGATAGGATGGGGTGTGGCCGCAGTACAGCCCACTACCCCCGAATCCCGGAACGGGCATGGCCACAGGGCGCCGTACGGGCCAGCCATCCCCCGTCCGGCGCGGCACTGTAGCCATGTTGGCCTCAATGTCACCCACGACAGGTGCCAGTACGGCTCGTGGGCGGCGGGCCCCTTTTGCCAGAGAGACATCTGAAGACGGCCCGGCCTCCTCTAGTCGGCCAGGGATGTGGCCGGCTCCCAATAGCCGGCTACCTCCCTCCCTCGAAGCATGCGCCCCATTAAGGAGACAAGACGAGGTAAGGCTACAGTGAGAGCTCGCAAGGCGGCGACACTGTAGCCACGCTTACCTCGACAAAGCCCTCGTCATCAGAGGTGAGGCAACAGTAACCAGCCGCCGACAAAGCCCCCAAGCGGTGGGGCCAGCGTGCCGGCCAAGAAGCCGGCAGCCGGCGGGCCCCACCAGTCGGCGGGCCCCAATGACCAGCGGAGAAGCCGGCGTGCATAGACGCTGACGGCTGGGACCCGCGCCCAGCCGGATTACCATTGTACCCCTGGGGGGTAGGCCTATATAAACCCCCCGGGACACCCATGCAAAGGGTGGATCTCATAGAGTTTCACACACCACATAGAGAGAAAAGGAGAGCTAGCCTTGCCCTTCTTCTTCCTCTAGCCAGACAGCTCCATGAGCACTTGTAGCTACTTGTATTGATCTAGTGATCATGCGGAGACCCCGCAGAGCAGGACTAGGGGTGTTATCTCCACGGAGAGCCCCGAACCTGGGTAAGATCCGCCGGCGTGCATGTCTTCGCCTCATCCCGTTTCCAGGCACCGGCGACGTCTTACTGGCTCCCACAATGATAAGCCACCCGTTGGCATATGTCGCACCTACCACCCGACATCCATCGAATCTTTACCCAAAACTTGAAAACTTCACAACACAAAACTTAACAGAAGACTCGTAAGCTCCGTTAGTATAAGAAAATAAAACCACCACTTAGGTACTGTTGTGAACTGATTATAAATTCATATTGGTATAATATCTACTGTATTCCAACTTCTCTATGGTTCATACCCTCCGATACTACTCATAGATTCATCAAAATAAGCAAACAACACAATGAAAACAGAATCTGTCAAAAACAGAACAGTCTGTAGTAATTTGTATCATTCGAATACTTATGGAACTCCAACAATTCTGAAATAAATTGGTGGACCTGAGGAATTTGTCTATTAATCATCTTCAAAAAGAATCAACCTAAAAGAACTCTCCAGTAAAAAAATGGCAGCTAATCTCGTGAGCGCAAAAGTTTCTGTTTTTTACAGCAAGATCGCAAAGACTTGACCCAAGTCTTCCAAAAGGTTCTACTTGGCACAAACACTAATTAAAACATAAAAACACATCTAACCAGAGGCTATATGAATTATTTATTACTAAACAGGAGCAAAAAGCAAAGAACAAAAATAAAATTGGGTTGCCTCCCAACAAGCGATAACGTTTAACGCCCCTAGCTAGGCATGATGATTTCAATGATGCTCACATAAAAGATAAGAATTGAAACATAAAGAGAGCATCATTAAGAATATGACTAGCACATTTAAGTCTAACCCACTTCCTATGCATAGGGATTTTGTGAGCAAACAACTTATGGGAACAATAATCAACTAGCATAGGAAGGCAAAACAAGCATAACTTTAAAACTTTAAGCACATGGAGAGGAAACTTGATATTATTGCAATTCCTACAAGCATATGTTCCTCCCTTATAATAATTTTCAGTAGCATCATGAATGAATTCAACAATATAACTATCATGTGAGGCATAATCCAATTGAAAATTAAAATCAAGATGACAAGTTTCATGGTTACCATTATTCTTAATAGCATACAAGTCATCACAATAATCATCATAGATAACAACTTTGTTCTCATAATCAATTGGAACCTCTTCCGAAATAGTGGATTCATCACTAAATAAAGTCATGACCTCTCCAAATCCACTTTCATAATTATCACAATAATATTCAACATCCTCCAAAATAGTGGGATCATTACTTCCTAAAGTTGACACTCTTCCAAACCCACTTTCATCAATATAATCATCATAAATAGGAGGCATGCTATCATCATAATAAATTTCCTCACCAAAACATGGGGGACAAAAAATATCATCTTCGTCAAACATAGCATCCCCAAGCTTGTGACTTTGCATATCATTAGCATCATGGATATTCAAGGAATTCATACTAACAACATTGCAATCATGCTCATCATTCAAATATTTAGTGCCAAACATTTTGATGCATTCTTCTTCTAACACTTGAGCACAATTATCGGAATCCTTATTTTCACGAAAGATATTAAAAAGATGAAGCATATGAGGCACACTCAATTCCATTTTTTTGTAGTCTTCTTTTATAAACTAAACTAGTGATAAAACAAGAAACTAAAAGATTCGATTGCAAGACCTAAAGATATACCTTCAAGCCCTAACCTCCCCGGCAACGGCGCCAGAAACTACTTGATGTCTACTACACAACCTTCTTCTTGTAGACGTTGTTGGGCCTCCAAGTGTAGAGGTTTGTAGGACAGTAGCAAATTTCCCTCAAGTGGATGACCTAAGGTTTATCAATCCGTGGGAGGCGTAGGATGAAGATGGTCTCTCTCAAACAACCCTGCAACCAAATAACAAAGAGTCTCTTGTGTCCCCAACACAACCAATACAATGGTAAATTGTATAGGTGCACTAGTTCGGCGAAGAGATGGTGATACAAGTGCAATATGGATGGTAGATATAGGTTTTTGTAATCTGAAAATATAAAAACAGCAAGGTAACTAATGATAAAAGTGAGCACAAACGGTATTGCAATGCGTTGAAACAAGGCCTAGGGTTCATACTTTCACTTGTGCAAGTTCTCTCAATAATAATAACATAATTGGATCATATAACTATCCCTCAACATGCAACAAAGAGTCACTCCAAATTCACTAATAGCGGAGAACAAACGAAGAGATTATGGTAGGGTACGAAACCACCTCAAAGTTATCCTTTCTGATCGATCTATTCAAGAGTCCGTAGTAAAATAACACGAAGCTATTCTTTCCGTTCGATCTATCCTAGAGTTCGTACTAGAATAAGACCTTAAGACACAAATCAACCAAAACCCTAATGTCACCTAGATACTCCAATGTCACCTCAGGTATCCCTGGGTATGATTATACGATATGCATCACACAATCTCAGATTCATCTATTCAACCAACACAAAGAACTTCAAAGAGTGCCCCAAAGTTTCTACCAGAGAGTCAAGACAAAAACACGTGACAACCCCTATGCATAGATTCCCAAGGTCACGGAACCCGCAAGTTGATCACCAAAACATACATCAAGTGAATCAATAGAATACTCCATTGTCACCACGGGTATCCCACGCAAGACATACATCAAGTGTTCTCAAATCCTTAAAGACTCAATCCGATAAGATAACTTCGAAGGGAAAACTCAATCCATTACAAGAGAGTAGAGGGGGAGAAACATCATAAGATCCAACTATAATAGCAAAGCTCGAGGTATATCAAGGTTGTCGTGGAATTGTCACGGCAGATGTCCTAGCGAAAGGACTTAGTCATGGAGCCATCGCAACGGGTTAGCTTAAAGGGGTTAAACCGGACAAGGGACACGAGAGTTTTATACTAGTTCGGCCCCTTACGATGAAGGTAAAAGCCTACGCCTAATTGTGATGGAATTGCTGGGGTTTCGATGACCAGGGAGAGAATACGCTTTGCCTGAGTCTCGAGTTGTTGTGTGTTGTCCTTGAACCGCAGCTGGGTTGTGCCTTTATATACATAGGTCGACGCCCGCCGGCTTACAGAGTCCCGATGCTGGTTTATACACATACCGGCCCGGTCTCTACTTTGTCATACCTTACAATACAAGTCATGTACTACATGGCGGTTTATAGCTACATGCCTTAATCTACCTTTGGGCCTTGGGCCTTCGAGTCTCTGTAGTAAACCGCCTTATTCCTTATCTTCATGGGCCTTTAAGTATAAACAATCCATTATGGCGATAACCTGGCTTCCTTGGCCGGTTTACACCTAGTAGTAATATCCCCAACATTAGGCCCCAGATTGATTTGAACTGGTTCATGTCAATCTCCAAAACCTTGAGAAAATTTCTTCTTCCATATCCTCGCATAAATCTTCATTAATGAGCCTCCGACAATCGAGGCGACAAATCTGTCACATATCCATTTGTTAGGCTGCTCGATTCTTGCGCTTGACCCTCATCCTTTCGTCTTTATAAATACGGCCGATGGTCCTTTCCGTTTCCCCCCTTTCTCTCCGTCTCCTTCTTCCTCGCGACGTCTCAGAACCCGAGCTCTGCCGCCGCCGTCGTCCTTCGTATCTGCATCAACCAAGGCCGCTGCATCAACCTGATCGAACCAGAGCAACGCGGCGCTCCTCCGTTGTTTCGCAGCACCGGTGAGTTCATTTCCTTTTCAACCTCAGATCTGCATTAGGGTTCCGCCGTTCGTCGGTGTTCTTCCCTGTTCGTCTTCTTTCTGTTCTTAGATCTCATAACTTGATTTGCAAGTGATAGTAGAAGTAGGCGATGATAGTCTAGCGCCCTTTACCAACCTCAGAAAACACCTTTACTGCCTGAGATCCAATCAAACAAACGTGTTCTTCCACTGCCACCATTTTAGGTTAAATTTATTTCCTCTTTTTAGAACTGTGGCAGATCCAAATTTATACCACCGATCTGTGAAATCTGTTTGCGCCATACTTAGAAATTTTTGTAAATCTGTAGCCTCTATACCATTGTGGGCGGTTTATCCTTTAAACTTTGATAACTCATCATATACCATTAGCCCTCTGTCAAACCGCCAACCTGCTTTAAGTGCTGAAATCCGGTTTAGTACACCCAAATGCTTGAAATATCATCGTCTTCCATCATTGCGCCGGTTTGTAAGTTGTAACCATGAACTTTAACCCGGATACCGTGCTTTTTTCCAGCTTGTCACCAGAAATGGCCAAACAATTCTGTTCCTGTAATTGGGTTCCTTCCCGGGTTACGGAAGCGCAGCTGGCTGGTTGTGTTGCAACGGGCGCTTTAGCAAATAAGGACACTATTCATTGGCGAGTCCCCGGTCCAGAATTTCCTCCTAAACCCCAAGACGGAGAAGTTATTGTATTTACTGATCACCTGAGCCGAGGCTTCACTCCTCCCAGATCAAAAAATTTCCGTGACGTGCTCGCCGACTTTCAAATCCATCCCCAAGATATCGGTCCAAACTCCATATCCAATATTTGTGACTGGCAAGTATTCTGTGAAGTGTACCTGCAAGAGGAGCCTACTATTGATCTGTTCCGGGATTTCTTTTATCTAAACCGCCATACTGAGTTTACGGATGGCCCCAATACTGAACTAGGCGGGGTTTCAATTCAGAAGAGGAGAGATGTAGATTTCCCTCATGCCAAGCTTCATAGTCATCCTAAGGACTGGAATCAGACTTGGTTCTACTGCCGCAACACAGCCCCAGCCAATGAAAATCCTTTGCCGGGTTACCGTCCACACCGGCTTACCCAAGCTCATCCCTTTCCTCAACGGTTGACCGCCCAGGAGTGAGCAAAATATGACCCTCAACTGGCAAAGCTGAGAGCCTTTGTTGCAAATGGGCTGACAGGCATGGATTTTGTCCGATGGTGGGTTTCATGGAGCGTTTTACCTTTAAGACCCGCAACACCATATTGACATCCAGCTGACTGATGATGAAGTCACCGAAGCTGTTAAAAAGATGCTTAATGAGCCAATAGATGTGTGCAGCAAAACCGGGCTCAGTCCTTTCTATGCTGCCAATAAACCGCCAAAGGTATAATCTACCGTATTTCTGCCTTTATCCATCCTTTGTTAAATTTCTATTTTGATGACTTACTATTTGTCTATGTAGGCCGATGATCCATTCTGGAAGAAAAAATCACAAGATAAACCGGTAAAGAATCCTCGGCTTAAGACCAAGGCTTCAAAAAAGCCTATGAAAAGAAGGAACGTTGAACCGTCCGAGCCCATTATTGATGATGATCTGGATATTCCGGATTCAGAGGTAGAACCTAACTCTCTCGATTCATTTTTTATACACCTTATTGACAATGATCATTATCAGGATGAAGCGGAAGCCAGCCATGCTGATGAGGTAACTATTCTTTCTTCTGATTCTGATCCTGTGCCAGTACCAAGAATCCATCGAGCCATTCAGAAAGTAAAATTTTCATGCCCTCTTTCTTATTTGGACCCGCACTTTCTTTTAAAGACGCAGCAACATGAAGCTCGCTGCACAACTCGACATAGTGGCCAAGTGGTGACCTCCTCCGGTTTACCAAATTCGCCGGTTCGCAAACGCCGCCAAGAGGTTGCTTATACTCGTGACACCCTTTATCCTAAGGCGGGTTACATCCGATATCCTCTTAATCCGTCTGACTCAAATTATCAGGGAACTTCCCATTCATCGTCCGGCGAGTCGTCAGTGACACAACTTCCTCCTCTGAGAACCGTCCCTGGGTAAGCATAACATACTTTTAACTTTTTGGTCTTGTATTATATTGCCATATCGATCTTCATGTCTGCTCTTTTTCAGTGCTAAAGCCAGACCAAGCAAGAAGGCTAGATTGAATAGGCCAACCGACCATGAACCGGCTACCGAGCCGGAGAAAACCCCAGAGGCTATTGACCCGAAGGCTAACACTGTTATTGATAATCCGGAACCTCAAGCAACCAACACGCTTGTTGAACCGGTAGAAAATAATCCAACAAGCCAGTCAGCCGATCCACTAAGTCCAACTGTTGATCCGCCGAGTCCGGCTAAAGCATCCGATAAACCGCCAAGCCCTGCCAAAACTACGGACGACGATGTTGTCGTAACTGGCCTTGGTTTCAGCTCCCCTGGTCGTCCTGTCGCGTTATCAAAGCATAGCGCCAAAGAAGGAATTTCTGCTATGGACAAAGGGAAATGGAAATCCGAGTTATCCAATTATACCAACCTCAGCGCTGAAGACCTTCATTCTGGTTTTTTAAACCGCCTATATACAAGCCGCGACTTTGAAGCCTGTTTAGTAGGCCTGATGAAGGAGCGGTATGAGGTAAATGTCACTTTCCCTTTGCATAAATATTCCAATAGTCCTTTTATTAGAACTGGTCTAACGTATCAACTCCAGTAGCCCCCAAGGGCCGGTGCATAACATTGGTTTGAACCTGGTCTTGAATCGATATTTGCATTTTGCTGGTGTAGCCCCCATGAACCGGCTTATATCTTTTTAGAATGAACCGGTACATCCTACTAATCTCACCACTTATAATGATGACAATCCATGTGAATCTGAACGAATACGCATTAGCCCCCAAGTGTCAAGTAGATAACTTGTTATGTGCTTGAGACTTTAAATTAATAGCTGATAAGAAGCAATCCGCATTAGCCCCCAAGTGTCAAGTAGATAACTTGTTATGTGGTTGGGACTTCAATGTTGTAATGCTAACTTATTATCTATATTTTGCAGGCTGAGTTGTCCAAAAAAGACTCCCAAGTCACTGATCTCCAAGGAAACATCAAGTCTCAGGTAGACGAAACTTGCAAAGTTAACAGCGAGCTGACCACTGCTTTAACAACCATGGAGCAGCTGAAGGAATTCTTCAAAGGCGAACGGGCAGATTGGGCAACTGAAAAGACCACCTTGTTAAAGCGGGCAGAAGATGCGGAAAACGCCCTTAAACCGGCCACAGAAGAGCTGAGCAGCCTGAAGCGGCAGATTGATGCCATGACCTCTGCCATCTTTGGTAACAATCTCTTCACCAATATGTAACAGCAACAGTTATAAAAACTTCCGGTTTAATAAAAATATGATCCTTTTGCAGGTAGCCGTGTTACTCATCTTGGCGCAGATATGCGCAAAATATTGAAGGCCGTCTATACTTTGGTAGAGCAGCTTTATACCGGCGTGCAACGAGCTATCTGCACAGCTTCCAATAACCATCCGCCCCCGTCGCTAATTAAGGAAACGCTGGAAAAACTGTCTATGATGCCTGCCCGGATTGTGAAATTGAAGAAATCCGCTGCTAGGTCCGGTGCCCTTACTGCACTGACGCGCGCCAAGGCCTGGATCTCTAACCTTGATCTGGAAGATGTTGCAAATGGTTACCCAAGCCAAAAAGAGGACGGTTCAGAATTTAACAATGACGATCTCCGGGCTATCACAAGAGAGATGCGGCCACTGGCAAGTAAGTTGGCTGAAGATACTAACTTGTCAATTTACCAGAATGTATATGACGCCAGTGGCAAGCGAATGAGTGCTCCAACTTATGACGTGGAAAGTCTGATCCCGCCGATCCGTAAGCACACTTACGCTCCTGATGTTGAACCGTCTAATCTTATACACGACGAAGCTGTCTTTCAAGCCTTATCAGGAATTGATTGGACAACTGTTGACTTCCAGCCACTGGGTGGAGAGAAGGAGGATGAACCGGCGTAGGAAGATCCGCAACCTTCACATCAACCTGAGGCAGAATCATAATCCGGAAGCCGGTTTAACTTGTGCCTATTGTCATCGTTGTGAAAAACAATCATTCTTATGGGCAGTCGAAACGCCTTGTAATAGGCTAGCTTGAACAGCTGATCTGATATGCCATCGTGCATACTTGTTGCACACAATATTGTTAATCCGTCATGCTATATTTGCTTATGATCTTTATCGGTTTTACACAGCCCTGTTTCTGCATAAAACAAAGTGAAAACTGTCCTGGCGGTTTACCGCCGGATGGGTCATAATGCCCAATATATAGCCAAGGTTGATAACCATAGCTTTAAATAATGAAATATGAAACATATCATACCTGTGATATTGAATCACTTTGTTGGTTTACCAACATTCTTGTAATAAGGGTGACGACCCAAATACTGAGTATTGATAACTCAAACCATGTTATGCTGGTATATAATAAGTGATGCTGGGTTATGATAAACATCGGATGATCATCCTGGCAACTTATAGTTAACTCCAGGCCGGGTTAAACAAACACCGGTTTATACGGATGACTTATAATCAGGCTGGGCCATTGGACGCCGGTTTAGCTCAAAACTTTAAGAGGGAGAAAAACAAAACTGACCAATAAAACCCAGAGAAAAAAACTTGTAGTCGAGGCTTTTCAAGGGCTGCCAGGCCCAAATGCGAGGCTTTTCATGGGCTGCCAGGCCACTGAGTTAAACCGTTTTACAAAGCCTTTTAAGATGGTCCTCAATGTTTAACCAATCGTCGGTCTATCATTGACAAGTTCAGGGTCATATGCAATTGACTTGTCAAGTTGGCGGGTCATACCAGGCTTACCTGGGCGGAGTGACTTACTTAATGAAGGCAGGTTAACCCGGGGTTTTAGGTATATATACCAGGCTTCCAAGCCACGGCTTGATAGCCTATTGCAAGTGTAGATTTCTTTGTTCATTGCGATAGCAAAGAATCCCCAAGAAACATTTTGAGTTGTGCTCAACGGGTGCCTATGTTTGAGTTGTTCTTAACAACACTCTTTGGCCCCTAAGTAATGGCATTGCGCCAGCCAAAAGGTGTAGCTATGGTTGAACACAACCAAGCCCCCATGTGACTTACTGTCGTGGCTTTTGAGCCAGTCAAGAGGTGTAGCTATGGTTTGAATACAACCAAGCCCCCAAGAGACTTTCTTTTGTGGCCTTGAGCCAGCCAAGAGGTGTAGCTATGGTTCAAATACGACCAAGCCCCCAAGTGACTTATATTGATAGACAGCTGTAAAGCTGATTCAAAGGGTAAACCGGATGTCGCTTTACAATCAGAAACCTCCGTGTAACCACTCATGATATGAGAAGAACAGCAGACACCCCGCTTTAGCTGGGGCTCCAGTTTATTATATTGATCATAATATATACATCGTCAAAATATGTACATGATAGGAGCCTATGGCCCAGGTGTAGTACGGCCGTAGATGAGCTATGTTCCACGGCCGGATCGTCTCCTCCTCTGACTTGCGTGAGTCTTTATGCTCTCGAACATCAATGAGGTAATATGATCCGTTGTTCAGATTCTTGCTGACCACAAAGGGCCCTTCCCAAGGCGGGGATAACTTGTGCATATCGGTCTGATCTTGGATAAGCCGGAGCACTAGATCGCCTTCTTGAAAAGTTCTGGTTTTAACCCGGCGACTGTGATAACGCCGCAGGTCTTGCCGATAATCGCCGAGCGAGCCGCCGCTACGTCCCGTTTCTCATCCAACAGGTCCAACGCATCCTGGCGTGCTCTTTCATTATCTGCTTCGACATAAGCTGCCACTCGTGGCGAGTCATGGCGAATATCACTTGGAAGGACAGCTTCCGCTCCATAAACCATGAAGAAGGGTGTATAACCCGTTGATCTATTGGGGGTGGTGTTAATGCTCCATAAAACGGAAGGCAGCTCTTCAACCCAACAACCCGGTGTCCTCTGCAAAGGAACCATAAGCCGGGGCTTGATCCCCTTCAAGATTTCCTGATTAGCTCTCTCCGCTTGACCATTAGACTAGGGGTGGGCCACTTAACACACATCAAGACGGATGTGCTCTCTTTGACAGAACTCCTCCATAGCACCCTTGGAAAGATTCGTGCCATTGTCTGTTATAATGTTGTGTGGAAAACCAAAACGGAACATCACCTTCTTCATAAATTGAACCGCCGTGGCTGCATCACATTTGCTAACTGGCTCTGCCTCCACCCACTTGGTAAATTTATCAACTGCCACCAAGAGGTGGGTCTTCTTATCCTTAGACCTCTTAAAGGGTCCAACCATATCAAGCCCCCAGGTTGCAAACGGCCAGGTAATTGGAATCATCCTCAGCTCCTGAGCCGGAACATGAGCCCGGCGTGCAAAATTCTGACAGCCATCGCACCTTTTGACCAAGTCCTCAGCATCAGCATGAGCCGTCAGCCAATAGAAACCGTGACGAAAAGCCTTAGCCACCAGGGACTTTGAACCGGCATGATGACCACAATCACCTTCGTGAATTTCGCGTAAAATTTCACGAACTTCTTCAGGAGAAACACAACGTTGAAAAGCCCCTGAGACACTGCAATGATGTAGCTCGCCATTGACAATAGTCATGGACTTGGAACGCCGGATTATCTGCCTGGCCAGAACTTCATCCTCTGGTAACTCACCCCGGTTCATATACGCCAAATATGGGATCGTCCAATCCGGGGTGACATGAAGCGCCGCCACCAACTGAGCCTCCGGATCAGGAATAGCTAAGTCCTCCTCCGTGGGTACCTTGACCGACGGGTTATGCAAAACATCAAGAAAAACATTGGGCGGCACCGGTTTACGCTGGGAGCCCAACCGGCTTAAAGCGTCCGCCGCTTCATTCTTTCGCCGGTCTACATGATCAACCTGATAACCCTTGAAATGACCTGTAACAATATCCACCTCTCGACGATACGCTACCATGAGGGGGTCCTTGGAATCCCAAGTACCAGAAACTTGCTGAGCCACTAGGTCCGAGTCACCAAAAAATTTAACCCGGCTTAGATTCATCTCCTTAGCCATCCGAAGACCATGGAGTAGGGCCTCGTACTCAGCTGCATTATTAGTACAAGGAAACATCAAGCGGAGAACATAACAAAATTTGTCACCTCGAGGGGAAGTAAGAGCCACTCCAGCCCCCGAGCCCTCCAATTGCCTGGATCCGTCGAAATGAATCGTCCATTATGTGTTATCCGGTCTATCCTCCGGCACCTGCAACTCTGTCCAGTCATTGATGAAATCCACGAGTGCTTGAGACTTGATGGCCGTGCGAGGCATATATTTTAATCCGTGAGACCCAAGCTCAATAGCCCACTTAGCAACCCGGCCAGTCGCTTCTCTGTTCTGGATGATATCTCCCAAAGGAGCAGAACTGATCACAGTAATGGGATGGCCCTGAAAGTATTGCTTCAGCTTCTGGCTCGCCATAAAAACCCCATATACAAGCTTCTGCCAATGTGGATATCTCTGTTTTGACTCAATGAGCACCTCACTGATATAATAAACCAGCCGTTGAACCGGATACTCCTTTCCTGTCTCCTTGCGCTCCACCACAATAGCCACGCTGACAGCCCGAGCATTAGCAGCCACATATAACAGCAATGGTTCCTTGTCCATGGGAGCAGCAAGAACAGGTGGTTCGGCAAGCTGTCGCTTTAGAGCCTCAAACACTTCATTAGCCGCATCACTCCAGACAAAGTTGTCCATTTTCTTCAGCATTTGACATAAAGGGATGGCCTTCTCCCCGAGACGACTTATAAACCGGCTCAATGCTGCAATCCGGCCTGCCAGTCGCTGAACATCATTGATGCACTTCGGTTTAGCCAGTGAAGTAATAGCCTTGATCTTCTCCGGATTAGCTTCAATGCCCCTGTTAGACACCAGAAAACCCAAAAGCTTGCCTGCTGGCACACCAAAAACACACTTGGCCGGGTTGAGCATCATCTTATAAACCCGGAGGTTATCAAAGGTCTCCTTTAAGTCATCTATTAATGTTTCCTCCTTTCTGGATTTCACCACAATATCATCCACATAAGCATGAATGTTGCGCCCAATCTGGTTATGAAGACAATTCTGAACACAACAATGATAAGTTGCCTGGGCACTCTTGAGCCCAAAGGGCATAGACACATAGCAGAAGGCTCCAAAGGGAGTTATAAAAGATGTCTTCTCCTCGTCCTTAACTGCCATCTAAATCTGATGATAACCTGAATAAGCATCCAGAAAACTCAAACGCTCACAACCCGCCGTAGCATCAATGATTTGATCGATACAGGGGAGGGCAAAAGGATCAGCCGGACACGCTTTGTTCAAATCCGTGTAATCCACACACATACGCCAGGTGCCATTCTTCTTAAGCACCAGCACCGGATTAGCCAACCACTCCGGATGAAAAACTTCAACAATGAACTCTGCCGCCAAGAGCCGGGCTACCTCCTCTACAATAGCCTTGCGCCTCTCTTCATTGAACCGGCAAAGGAATTGTCGGACCGGTTTAAACTTAGGATCAATATTAAGGGTGTGCTCAGCAAGTTCCCTCGGTACACCTGGCATGTCAGAAGGCTTCCATGCAAAGATATCCCGATTCTCACAGATGAACTCAATGAGCGCGCTTTCCTATTTCGGATCCAGATTTGCACTGATGATGAACTGTTTGGATGAATCGCCGGGCACAAAATCAACCATCTTAGTCTCATCAGCCGATTTAAACTTCAAGGCCGGATCATGCTCCGTGGTTGGTTTCTTCAAAGAAGTCATGTCCGCCGGATCAACGTTGTCATTATAGAACTTCAACTCCTCTACTGCGCAAACTGACTCAGCATAGGCCGCATCACCTTCCTCACACTCCAAAGCGATCTTGTGGCGTCCATGTACTGTGATAGTCCCTTTATGACCCGGCATCTTGAGCTGCAGATAAACATAACAGGGTCGTGCCATGAACTTAGCATAAGCCGGTCGTCCAAACAGGGCATGATACGGGCTTTGGATTTTCACCACTTCGAAAGTCAATGTCTCTGATCTTGAGTCATACTCATCTCCAAAAGCGACTTCCAGAGCTATTTTACCAACCGGCTAAGCTGATTTGCCAGGCACCACACCATGGAAAACAGTGTTCGACGGTTTAAGATTCTTATCTGTCAACCCCATACGACGGAAGGTGTCATAATATAAGACGTTGATACTGCTGCCTCCGTCCATGAGCACCTTAGTGAACTTATAACCTCCAACCTGAGGCGCCACCACCAACGCCAAATGACCCGGATTGTCAACCCGGGGCGGGTGATCCTCTCGGCTCCAGACAATAGGCTGCTCAGACCATCGCAAATAACGAGGCACTGCCGGTTCAACCGAGTTCACCACTCGTTTATGAAGCTTCTGATCGCGTTTGCATAAGCTGGTGGTGAAAACGTGGCACTGTCCACTATTCAACTGCTTTGGGTGACTTTGGTACCCTGACTGTTGCTGCTGCGGTCCTTGTTGGTTATAACCACCCTGGTTGCTCTGATTGCCTTGATTGCCATGTCCACCCTGATTGCCTTGGAATCCTGAACCGGAGTTGCCTCCTCCATAACCTGGCCCATAGGACCCGGATCCTGAACCGCCGGATGGTCCATGATCATTTCGGAAGAAATCTGAATTTTTGAATTCTCGCATGATATAACAATCTTTCCAAAGGCGTGTGGCCGGTTTGTCCTGCGTTCCATGCTTCGGGCAGGGCTGGTTCAACAGGTAATTCAGGCGCTTCGGATTAGGACTGGGCTCTGCCCTTCTTGGGGGCGGCTTTCCTTTACGACGCTGACCATTACCCTGTGTATTGGTGTTAGCCACAAAATCTGAATTATGATCTGCTTTCCGCTTACCATTATTATTGTGGCCCGTCGGGTTATGCTGCTGCCCCTTGGCGTTGCCGCTCTTCTTTCCCTTCCCCGGTTTGTCATCGTCAGACTCGGGGTCCTTGGTACTATCAGAATCAGCATACTTAACCAGTGCAGCCATAAGTGTTCCCATGTCATTGCAGTGACGCTTGAGCCGTCCCAACTTCAACTTTAAAGGCTGAAACCGACAATTCCCCTCCAATGTTATAATCGCCGAGTCGGCATTGATGCGATCCGAAGAATGTAAGATCTCTGAAACCCGGCGCACCCAATGGGTTGTTGACTCGCCTTCTCCCTGGACGCAGGCGGCTAAGTCCACAATTGACATAGGTTGCTTGCACGTGTCTTTGAAGTTTGCTATAAACCAGGCTTTTAACTTAGCCCATGTCCCAATGGAATTAACTGGTAAGCTTTTCAACCACGTGCGAGCTGTTCCATCCAATATCATAGCGAAATATTTCGCGCAGGCCGCTTCATCCACATCTAACATCTCCATAGCCATCTCATAACTCTCAATCCATGACTCGGGAGGCACATCAGCGGTGTAATTAGGCACCTTATGGGGGCCCTTGAAATCCTTGGGCAGCCATACATTGCGCAAAGCCAGGACGAGGCAGGGCACCCCCAAGAGCTGAAAGTAAGGCCTTGCTCTACGGAAGCCACCGGACGAACCAGAGTGAGCTGACGATCCTGCGCTGCTAACTCGGCTTCTCGATGTGCTCCGTCGTTCACCACATCCTGAGCATTTGCCCCACCATGCGCCGGATTAGGTCCTCGAGGAGCGTCTCGGTTCCGCGCACTGCTTGACACAGCCGGTTCATCGATGTGCCTGCTATAACTCCGGCTCGGGCGTGGGGTTGAATGAATTCTGTCTCGGCTGTATGAATAAGCCTGCTGCTGCACCATAGCCGTCTGAAGAAGATCCCTAGCACGCCGCGTCTCAACCGCCGCTGGGGATTCACCCTCCATTGGAATAGCGGCTAATCGTGATGCGGCAGCGATCATATTATCCAAAGGGGTGGAGAAGTGACCCGGCGGCGCCGGTACATACTGCAGCGGGTTATGGGTCCTTCGAGGGGGATCCGTCACCCGTGGCTGATCCGGTGCTCCGGTCCTCGACGCTTCAATCCGGTTCACCGCTGTCGGATTACTGGTTCCTGCTCCTGGCGTGCCAAAGAGATTCATTGCCTCATAAACCGGTGGCAGTCGTGACCGATGCCTTCTCCTTAACACGTCGTTTGAAGCATTCTGATCCAACAGGAGTCGATAATTTTCCGCCTGAATCCGTTGTGCTTGTGCCTCTAAAGCGGCCCTCTCCTCAGCCATCCTGGTTTCTTCAGCCGCTAAGTCCTCCTTAGCTTGAGTTTTCTGATCCTGCAGCTTAGCCACCTCCGCATTATGCTGATCTTGGGTGTCGGCGGTAACTTGTGTGGTCAGTAAGGTCGTCCAGGCGTCCAATAAATCGGACAAGATTTGGGCCGGCTGGCGCGCGGGGCCTCCTGCCCCAGCTGCCGATCCAGAAATTATTGCTGCCGCGGTTGAAGATTGCAATGTGGGCTGAGTTCCAGCCATGAAGATCGCAACCCGGTTCGACGGTTCAAAGGGGTCCGGAATGCTGTCGCCGTCGGAATAGCCCCCAAACTGGCCATCTTGCAGTTGGTACAGTGACTCGGTCTCCCCGGTGGACGACTCGTCATCTGAGTAGACGACGGTCTCGCCATCGGACGCCGGCTCAAGTTCCACACCATTGATGAATCCTACGAATGCACACTTCACGGCGGGCTAAACCCGGGCAGGGCTTGCATGCTGAGCCGTCTCGACGAGGTCGGTGCAGATGTCCGGCTCAAGGCCCGGTTCGCCGATCTTGCCGATGAAGACGTGAATTCCTCCAAAGGGGACCCGGTACCCGTACTCGATTGAGCCGGCCTCAGGGCCCCAGCCTGCGTCGTTGATGTAGAGCTTGCGCGACGACTCTTGGTCATCCGGCCCATGGTGTATCCCTTGAGCCCTTCAAAATTGCCCTTCAAGAACTCGAAACCATCGCGCGATTGCCCCACGGTGGGCGCCAACTGTCATGGAATTGTCACGGCAGATGTCCTAGCGAAAGGACTTAGTCGTGGAGCCATCGCAACGGGTTAGCTTAAAGGGGTTAAACCGGACAAGGGACACGAGAGTTTTATACTAGTTCGGCCCCTTACGATGAAGGTAAAAGCCTACGTCTAGTTGTGATGGAATTGCTGGGGTTTCGATGACCAGGGAGCGAATACGCTGTGCCTGAGTCTCGAGTTGTTGTGTGTTGTCCTTGAATCGCCGCCAGGTCGTGCCTTTATATACACAGGTCGATGCCCGCCGGCTTACAGAGTCCCGATGCCGGTTTATACACATACTGGCCCGGTCTCTACTTTGTCATACCATACAATACAAGTCATGTACTACATGGCGGTTTATAGCTACAGGCCTTAATCTACCTTTGGGCCTTGGGCCTTCGAGTCTCTGTAGTAAACCGCCTTATTCCTTGTCTTCATGGGCCTTTAAGTATAAACAATCCATTATGGGGATAACCCGGCTTCCTTGGCCGGTAATATCCCCAACAAAGATCGTGCCAAATCAAGAACACGAGAGAGAGAGAGAGATCAAACACATAGCTACTGGTACATACCCTCAGCCCCGAGGGTGAACTACTCCCTCCTTGTCATGGAGAGCGCCGGGATGATGAAGATGGCCACTTGTGACGGATTCCCCCTCCGGCAGGGTGCCAGAACAGGGTCCCGATTGGTTTTTGCTGGCTACAAAGGCTTGCGGCGGCGGAACTCACGATCTAGGTTATTTTTTGGAGGTTTCTGTATTAATAGGAATTTTTGGCGTAGGTCTCATGTCAGGGGGGTCTTCGAGTCATCCATGAGATAGGGGCCCACGCCCAGGGGGGTAGGGCGCGCCCCCCACCCTCGTGGACAGCCCGGGACTCTTCTGGCGCAACTCTTTTACTCCATGGGCTTCTTTTGGTCCCAAAAAAATCATCAAAAATTGGCATGTCAATTGGACTCCGTTTGGTATTCCTTTTCTGCGATACTCAAAAACAAGGAAAAAACAGAAACTGGCACTGGGCTCTAGGTTAATAGGTTAGTCCCAAAAATCATATAAAATAGCATATAAATGCATATAAAACATCCTAGATGGATAATATAATAGCATGGAACAATCAAAAATTATAGATACGTTGGAGACGTATCAAGCATCCCCAAGCTTAATTCCTGCTCGTCCTCGAGTAGGTAAATGATAAAAACAGAATTTTTGATGTGGAATGCTACCTATTGTGGCATGAATGTTCAGATCCGAAAGATTCAAGACAAAAGTTTAATATTGACATAAAAATAATAATACTTCAAGCATACTAACCAAGCAATTATGTCTTCTCAAAATAACAAAGCCAAAGAAAGCTCATCCCTACAAAATCATATAGTTTGGCCATGCTCCATCTTCGTCACACAAAATGCTCCCATCATGCACAACCCCGATGACAAGCCAAGCAATTGTTTCATACTTTAGTATTCTCAAACTTTTTCAACTTTCACGCAATACATGAGTGTGAGCCATGGACATAGCACTATGGGTGGAATAGAATATGATGATGGGGGTTGTGTGGAGAAGACAAAAAAAAGGAGAAAGTCTCACATTGACGCGGCTAATCAACGGGCTATGGAGATGCCCATCAGTTGATGTCAATGCGAGGAGTAGGGATTGCCATGCAACGGATGCACTAGAGCTATAAATGTATGAAAGCTCAAAAAAAAGAAACTAAGTGGGTGTGAATCCAACTTGCTTGCTCACGAAGACCTAGGGCATTTTGAGGAAGCCCATCGTTAGAATATACAAGCCAGTTCTATAATGAAAAATTCCCACTAGTATATGAAAGTGACAAAATAAGAGACTCTCTATCATAAAGATCACGGTGCTACTTTGAAGCACAAGTGTGGAAAAAGGATAGTAGCATTGTCCCTTCTTTTCTTTTTTTGGGCCTTCCTTTTTTTTATTTGGCCTTCCCCTTTTTTCTTTTTTTATTTGGCCTTTCCTTTTTTTGGCCTTTCTTTTTTTTCGGGACAATGCTCTAATAATGATGATCATCACACCTCTATTTATTTACAACTCGATACTAGAACAAAGTATGACTCTATATGAATGCCTCCGGTGGTGTACCGGCATGGGCAATGCATCAAGAGTGACATGTATGAAAAATTATGCATGGTGGCCTTGCCACAAATACGATGTCAACTACATGATCATGCAAGGCAATATGACAATGATGAAGCGTGTCATAATAAACGGAACGGTGGAAAGTTGCATGGCAATATATATCGGAATGGCTATGGAAATAACATAATAGGTAGGTATGGTGGCTGTTTTGAGGAAGATATAAGGAGGCTTATGTGTGATAGAGCGTATCATATCACGGGGTTTGGATGCACCAGCGGAGTTTGCACCAACTCTCGAGGTGAGAAAGGTCAATGCACGGTACCGAAGAGGCTAGCAATGATGGAAGGGTGAGAGTGCGTATAATCCATGGACTCAACATTAGTCATAAAGAACTCACATACTTATTGCAAAAATCTATAAGTCATCAAAACCAAGCACTACGCGCATGCTCCTAGGGGGATAGATTGGTAGGAAAAGACCATCGCTCGTCCCCGACTGCCACTCATAAGGAAATCAATCAAAGAACACCTCATGCTTCAAAATTGTCACTCAACGGTTACCATACGTGCATGCTACGGGACTTGCAAACCTCAACACAAGTATTTCTCAATTTCACAATTACTCAACTAGCACGACTCTAACATCACCATCTTCATATCTCAAAACAATCATCAAGTATCAAACTTCTCATAGTATTCAATGCACTTTATATGAAAGTTTTTATTATACCCATCTTGGATGCCCATCATATTAGGACTAATTTCATAACCAAAACAAATTACCATGCTGTTCTAAAGACTCTCAAAATAATATAATTTAAGCATGAGAGATCAATAATTTCAATAAAATAAAACCACCACCGTGCTCTAAAAAGATATAAGTGAAGCACCAGAGCAAACGACAAACTACTCCGAAAGATATAAGTGAAGATTAATGAGTACTTGAATAATTATGCAACTATGTGAAGACTCTCTAACATTTAAGAATTTCAGATCTTGGTATTTTATTCAAACATCAAGCAAAACAAAAGAAAATAAAATGACGCTCCAAGCAAAATACATATCATGTGGTGAATAAAAATATAGCTCCAAGTAAAGTTACCGATGAACGAAGACGAAAGAGGGGATGCCTTCCGGGGCATCCCCAAGCTTAGGCTCTTGGTTGTACTTGAATATTACCTTGGGGTGCCTTGGTCATCCCCAATCTTAGGCTCTTGCCACTCCTTTTTCCATAGTCCATCGAATCTTTACCCAAAACTTGAAAACTTCACAACACAAAACTTAACAGAAAACTCGTAAGCTCCGTTAGTACAAGAAAATAAAACCACCACTTAGGTACTGTTGTGAACTCATTATAAATTCATATTGGTATAATATCTACTGTATTCCAACTTCTCTATGGTTCATACCCTCCGATACTACTCATAGATTCATCAAAATAAGCAAACAACACAATGAAAACAGAATCTGTCAAAAACAGAACAGTCTGTAGTAATCTGTATCATTCGAATACTTATGGAACTCCAACAATTCTGAAATAAATTGGTGGACCTTAGGAATTTGTCTATTAATCATCTGCAAAAATAATCAACCTAAAATCACTCTCCAGTAAAAAAATGGCAGCTAATCTCGTGAGCGCAAAAGTTTCTGTTTTTTACAGCAAGATCGCAAAGACTTCACCCAAGTCTTCCCAAAGGTTCTACTTTGCACAAAGACTATTAAAACATAAAAACACATCTAAACAGAGGCTATATGAATTATTTATTACTAAACAGGAGAAAAAAGCAAAGAACAAAAATAAAATTGGGTTGCCTCCCAACAAGCGCTAACGTTTAACGCCCCTAGCTAGGCATGATGATTTCAATGATGCTCACATAAAAGATAAGAATTGAAACATAAAGAGAGCATCATGAATAATATGACTAGCACATTTAAGTCTAACCCACTACCTATGCATAGGGATTTTGTGAGCAAACAACTTATGGGAACAATAATCAACTAGCATAGGAAGGCAAACCAAGCATAACTTTAAAACTTTAAGCACATGGAGAGGAAACTTGATATTATTGCAATTCCTACAAGCATATGTTCCTCCCTTATAATAATTTTCAGTAGCATCATGAATGAATTCAACAATATAACTATCATGTGAGGCATAATCCAACTGAAAATTAAAATCAAGATGACAAGTTTCATGGTTACCATTATTCTTAATAGCATACAAGTCATCACAATAATCATCATAGATAGCAACTTTGTTCTCATAATCAATTGGAACCTCTTCCGAAATAGTGGATTCATCACTAAATAAAGTCATGACCTCTCCAAATCCACTTTCATAATTATCACAATAATATTCAACATCCTCCAAAATAGTGGGATCATTACTTCCTAAAGTTGACACTCTTCCAAACCCACTTTCATCAATATAATCATCATAAATAGGAGGCATGCTATCATCATAATAAATTTCCTCACCAAAACTTGGGGGACAAAAAATATCATCTTCGTCAAACATAGCATCCCCAAGCTTGTGGCTTTGCATATCATTAGCATCATGGATATTCAAGGAATTCATACTAACAACATTGCAATCATGCTCATCATTCAAATATTTAGTGCCAAACATTTTGATGCATTCTTCTTCTAACACTTGAGCACAATTATCGGAATCCTTATTTTCACGAAAGATATTAAAAAGATGAAGCATATGAGGCACACTCAATTCCATTTTTTTGTAGTTTTCTTTTATAAACTAAACTAGTTATAAAACAAGAAACTAAAAGATTCGATTGCAAGACCTAAAGATATACCTTCAAGCACTAACCTCCCCAGCAACGGCACCAGAAACTGCTTGATGTCTACAACACAACCTTCTTCTTGTAGACGTTGTTGGGCCTCCAAGTGTAGAGGTTTGTAGGATAGTAGCAAATTTCCCTCAAGTGGATGACCTAAGGTTTATCAATCCGTGGGAGGCGTAGGATGAAGATGGTCTCTCTCAAACAACCCTGCAACCAAATAACAAAGAGTCTCTTGTGTCCCCAACACAACCAATACAATGGTAAATTGTATAGGTGCACTAGTTCGGCGAAGAGATGGTGATACAAGTGCAATATGGATGGTAGATATAGGTTTTTGTAATCTGAAAATATAAAACAGCAAGGTAACTAATGATAAAAGTGAGCACAAACGGTATTGCAATGCGTTGAAACAAGGCCTAGGGTTCATACTTTCACTAGTGCAAGTTCTCTCAACAATAATAACATAATTGGATCATGTAACTATCCCTCAACATGCAACAAAGAGTCACTCCAAAGTCAGGAATAGCGGAGAACAAACGAAGAGATTATCGTAGGGTACGAAACCACCTCAAAGTTATCCTTTCTGATCGATCTATTCAAGAGTCCGTAGTAAAATAACACGAAGCTATTCTTTCCGTTCGATCTATCCTAGAGTTTGTACTAGAATAACACCTTAAGACACAAATCAACCAAAACCCTAATGTCACCTAGATACTCCAATGTCACCTCAAGTATCCCTGGGTATGATTATACGATATGCATCACACAATCTCAGATTCATCTATTCAACCAACACAAAGAACTTCAAAGAGTGCCCCAAAGTTTCTAACAGAGAGTCAAGACGAAAACATGTGACAACCCCTATGCATAGATTCCCAAGGTCACGGAACCCGCAAGTTGATCACCAAAATATACATCTAGTGAATCAATAGAATACCCCATTGTCACCACGGGTATCCACGCAAGACATGCATCAAGTGTTCTCAAATCCTTAAAGACTCAATCCGATAAGATAACTTCGAAGGGAAAACTCAATCCATTACAAGAGAGTAGAGGGGGAGAAACATCATAAGATCCAACTATAATAGCAAAGCTCGTGGTATATCAAGTTCATGCTAAATCAAGAACACGAGAGAGAGAGAGAGAGAGAGATCAAACACATAGCTACTGGTACATACCCTCAGCCCCGAGGGTGAAATACTCCCTCCTCGTCATGGAGAGCGCCGGGATGATGAAGATGGCCACCGTGACGGATTCCCCCTCCGGCAGGGTGCCGGAACAGGGTCCTGATTGGTTTTTGGTGGCTACAGAGGCTTGCGGCGGCGGAACTCCCGATCTAGGTTATTTTCTAGAGGTTTCTGTATTTATAGGATTTTTTGGCGTAGGTCTCATGTCAGGGGGGGTCTCCGAGTTGTCCACGAGATAGGGGCCCACGCCAGGGGGGTAGGGTGCGCCCCCACCCTCGTGGACAGCCCGGGACTCTTCTGGCCCAACTCTTTTACTCCGGGGGCTTCTTTTGGTCCATAAAAAATCATCAAAATTGGCACATCAATTGGACTCCGTTTGGTATTCCTTTTCTGCGATACTCAAAAACAAGGAAAAAACAGAAATTGGCACTGGGCTCTAGGTTAATAGGTTAGTCCCAAAAATCATATAAAATAGCATATAAATGCATATAAAACATCCTAGATGGATAATAATAGCATGGAACAATCAAAAATTATAGATACATTGGAGACGTATCAATGCCCATATTGGTTCCTACATATTCCACGAAGATCTTTATCAGTTGAACCACGATGTCAAGGATTCAGTCAATCCCGTATGCAATTCCCTTTCCGGCGATATGTTACTTGCCCGAGATTCGATCGTCGGTATCTCCATACCTAGTTCAATCATGTCACCGGCAAGTCTCTTTACTCTTTCTGTAATACAAGATCCCGTGACTAAACTCATTAGTCACATGCTTGCAAGCTTCTTATGTTGTTGCATTATCGAGAGGGCCCAGAGATATCTCTCCGTCACACGGAGTGTCAAATCCCAGTCTCAATCCATGCCAACCCTATAGACACCTTCGAAGATACCTGTAGAGCATCTTTATGATCACCCAGTTATGAAGTTTGATATCACACAAGGTATTCCTCTGGTATCTGGGTGTTGCATGATCTCATGGTCGATGGAATAGATACTTGACATGAAGAAAGTTATAGCAAATAACTTAAATGATCTGATGCTAGGCTTACGATTGGGTCTTGTTCATCACATCATTATCCTAATGATGTGATACCGTTATCAAATGAAAACTCATGTCTATGGTTTGGAAACCATAACCATCTTTGATCAACGAGCTAGTCTAGTAGAGGCTTACTAGGGACACGGTGTAGTTTATGTATTCACACATGTATTCAAGTTCCCGGTCAATACAATTCTAGCATGAATAATAAACATTTATCATGAACGGGAAATATGATAATAACCATTTATTATTGCCTCTAGGGCATATTTCCAACACGCCCAACCGTACCATGTCGTGCCCCTGCAGGAGCCGTCAGGAAGAAGAGGCCCCACCGCTGCTGGATCCACGCGGGCTTCACCCAGCGGTGGCGAGGGGGAGGGGATGAGAAGGTGACGCGGTGGACGTCAGGGTTGGGCCACCACCCGTGTTGCCCCGTGGAGGGAGTGATGCGAGGGCTTTTTCGATAGCTCAAATTTTTCGTGTAGATATTTTGGTTCATGCGTGGAGGAGCATAACTAGTATTTTCATTCAATTAAACCACTTCATATTTTTTTAAAAAATATATAATTTTATTCATATTCAAAACCATCCTTTTTTACAAAGTAACACATGATACTAATAGTTACGAGGAAATCTTTTGTAGACATCTTCTTTGTGGTATCAATATTTGTAAGGCGAAAAAATAGCAAGACTTGAATAAATATACTCAATTGGACGGGAGCAATGTTAATGCTAGTCGCTCACGCACACAAACTTGATTACCAATAAAGGTTTTTGAAAGTCTCGTGAGTGACCCTCGTGAGCTACCCATCCAAAAAGATGGAAAATCGTGAGCGTTGAATGGACTTGGGCCGAGGATGATCCCCTAGAAGTGCATGCTGCCAAACTACAAAATATTCACCATAATGGTAAGACTACTCAGAGTGAGAGTAATATAGATAGTAATATGCATGTCACATCAGCAAAGAAGATGATGTGACAAGTAATTAAAAAGAAGAGAGATAAATGAAGTAACATAATATATGTTATCATCACATAGAACTTCCCAATAAAATGAATCTATATAATAACATATGACACTACCCATTATGAAAGTAGTAAACATAACATTAGGAGTGTTGTTTAGGCTCTTGGGAGCATATGCTCCCGGATGAACAGTAAGTTTAAAACAAATAGTAAACATATTTCAAAAATTCTAATTTTTTGTGTGGATTTTCATGTTAGTCTAATGAGCGTGCTTGATAATTTTCATGCGAAATGGATAGCACTGCTTCGTTGATGAAAGAAACAATATTAAGTGTAACAATTGGTATTCAATTTTTAGCACATTCAGAATTCTTAAGATTTTCCACTAAGATTTGCGACTAGCATTCGGGTGTGATAATGAATACATCTATTTTTTTAGAAAAATTCTGACATTTGCAAAAAACATTTTAGTCGGGCAAGAGCATATGCTCCCAAGAAACAAATTGGATTTCTGTAACATAAACTAGCAATATATGCATGTTACTACAACTTATGGGCTGAGAAATGGGGAGTCCATTAGAAATGGGGGAGTCCATTAGAAATGCCCTAACAACACATCAACTATTTAGAAGTTTTACAAAATCTACCAATAAGCTACTTTGCTCTTGTCACAAATGATATTCACCAAGGAAAATTTGGGAATACATTGAAAGATTCCAAATGCATATCTCTTCAAATCAATGAGAACTGACATGTTTAAAACATTATCAGACAAATATTTTTTCACAAATAGACAACAGTCTCCATGAAGATAAGGTTATGCATGATGACAACTATATAAAACCCTACTAAACAAGTTCGAAGTTTCATTTCCTCTACAATTGCACAGAGTGGATGGAAATCCAAAGAAGATAGAAGCACCACCCCTTCGTGATCTCTAGCCACCACGCTGGCGTTGGCAAAAGCTTCATCGCCATGAAGCTTGTATCAACATTAATCTTTATCGGCCCCTCATATGGCACCTCCCATTCTGTACATTGTAAATCACACAAAAGAATGCCAACCTGGTGGGCTATTCATTTACATATATCAAGCATGAACAAACAGAATCTGTTGATGCTCCATTTGTAGTCCACATATTGTCCAAAACTGTAAACGATGCCTCAATATAAGCCTTTTGATATCCAAAAAGCACATTATTCTTGAAAAGCAAAGCTCTCCAAAGAAAACAACGAGGGTTATTTTTTATTTGTAGGATTTAAGAACACATTAAATAGAAAAACAACACAGGTGTAAGATAGATTTGTGCTAAACAAAAGGACAGTGAATACATATGACTGTGTTGAATCGGGTTTTAGTTTTTAGGAGTAGAAAAAACGCAGTAATCCCAACAATGGATGGTGAGGTTAAGGTTAAAGCAAGATTGAGATGGAGTTAATATTGTGCTACTTGTGAACTTTGCCTTGTTCTCTGTGCATAAGAATGCAAAAAAAGGAGGCTTGAATGTATTGTAAAAGTGCATTGTTTTTTTATGAAACTCAATTCAAATAAAAATTATTTATTTATCTTGTGGTCCATTCCTTTGAGTGAAATGGTAGAATAGTATCACCATAGGAACATTTCATGTTCATATAATTTCCCTTCACTTCTCCTATGAATAAAAGAGGCCCCAAAACATGGAGGGTTGGTGACTGCTAACCACGTGCATGTTTGTGCTTGCAAAAGTGTTAAGTCCATGGTCTACTTTATTACACTTCCTTTAACTACATCTCCGGAAAAGGGCCCATCAATTTCCTCCTTCATGAATCAAGTAGCAGATCAAAATACCTGGCCACCGTGCACCATTCTGAATGATGTTGCCACCGCGACACAATAGGTCTCCAAAATGTTTGACATATTAGCATACCAAATATGGTCTCATTCCTCCAATCTATGCTAGGGACCTGGCTTCTTTTGCATTTGAGCAACTCAAATTGTAACTCCAAGCAGTGAATAATACCTCATTCGGACACCACCCTTATACTTGATTGTTTAGCAACAACAATAAAAACCTACATCACATATAGTTTTGCTCATGTCTCACATGGGACCTTGCACTTCAGTGTCGATCTATGGGTAGCGTTCTTTTTAGGACCAACATACCCAACCTCAAGACTCAAGAGATGCCTTTTTTAGTTCTACCACTGGGCTATGATTTGAACTAGAGGGTAACATGCGTTTTGCCGCGCCATTATTCAGTTTTGGAATAAATTCTATTTTTGTCCGAATAGTTATTCTGACAATTCACATTCCATGCATAATGTGGAGGCAGGCCCTATTAGGTTATCCATGTAAGCAGGTCCTTCCAGTTTTGGAAAGGTTTTGTTCATCTTTTTTTAATCTTTTCCTTGTTTATATTTTCCTGCTTGTTTTTATGTTTCTATTTTTCAAATTTATGAATATTCTTTGAATTCAGGAACATAATTTTAATTCTTGAACATATTTTAAAATTCATAAATGGTTTCTTCAAAATCATGGTCATTTAACAAAAATCTGTGAATGTTTTTAAAATTTACAAACATTTATTTAAAACTGCTAATATTATTTAAAATTCATGAGCATTAAAAAATAATTAATAATTATAAATCTCGTGAACATTTTTTAGATTCATGATTGTTTTTCATATTCTTGAAGAATATATAAATTTATGAACATTGTTTAAATTCGTGATGTTTTAAAAAATGCTAACATTTTCAAATTTCACAAAAAATATCTTTAATATTTATAATATTTTTGCAAAAAATATTATAATAGAATTTGGTTTCATTACTATTCATGCAAGACCCACGATCCGAGCAGACCCTTACAATGGGAAAAAGTTTAGAGCTTTTCTGGGCTTCTATTTTTTGGTCATTTAGTAATTGTCATAAAGAGTACAAGACACCTCCGATAGTTAGTGATTGAAATGGACAACAGAAAGATAAAATCAAAAGCATGGCCCATCATCCTCAAAGAATTCTGAGTTTTTCATGAAAAATGCTTAGGACAAATTTAAACTCATTTGCACATCTGAGCAGCTCTCGATAAAAATGACAAATTTAAGGTTTACAATATGTATGGTTTTGATCTAATTTTTTTCCGAGAGCTACTCATACGTCTAAAAAAGCTGAAATTTGAAGCGGACCTCGCGCACCAAATCGTCCTCCATGCACACAAAAAAAGTCAAATGTAAAAAAGCTGAAATTCCTCCATGCACAAAAAAAGTTAAATGTAAAAGAGCTGAAATTTGAAGCGGACCTCGCGCACCAAATCATCCTCCGTGCACAAAAAAAGTCAAATGTAAAAGGCTGAAATTTGAAACGGACATCGCGCACCAAATCGTCCTCCATGCACAAAAAAAGTCAAATGTTTCTGAATTTGTTTTGTATTGTTTTTAAATTTTTCTCTTAACTGGATGCAGATGGGCCGGGCTCAGAAATGAATATTTGCTAAACATTATACTCCCTCTGTCCGTGAATAAGTGCACATCTAATTTTTGTTTTAAGTTCTTTTATAATTTTGACCAAATTTATAAAAAATATTAGTAATATATGACATCAAATTGGTATATTATAAAAGTACATTCAAAACGGATTTAGTGATACTAATTTAGTGCCATAAAGGCTACTATTATTTCCTAGAAAATTGGTCAAAATTTTAAAACCTTGACTGAAGGTTACACTTATTCACGGATGAAGGGAGTACATGCTACGGTTGCACTTTTCTATTATGTATTCCCTTTATAAACTAATATAAGAGCGTTTATAGATCATTAAAATAGTGATCTAAACATTTTTATAAAAGTCATTTTTGTTTTATCTTTTGAATTTTACTATTGGATGGGTGAAATCATTGATCAGACTAGAAACTTTAGGCCAGATTCTTTTAATATGACCTTCTTTCCCATGCATTCGGGTACCCCACGTCACACTCCGCAATCCAGACTATATGTAGGTCGATCACTTCCAATGTCCTTAAACCAAAATGTGCAATTAATTTGAGTTGATGAACTAATGACACATTTCACTTTATTTTCAAATAAAAGCTCTAGAAATTTCGTTTAAAACGAAATAGACACTCTTTTTACTAGAATCGTACGTCAGCAAATTATGAGTACATTATCAAGGCACGCAGCCGATCACAGACGAGGCACAAGCTGCAGAACAGAGGACAAGACAACCAAAACCACGGTACAACGCTGATACAAACTCCAGACCCGGCTGTACCAGGACGCGGCAGACCCGTCACGCGGTGCTGTCGATGGCCATAGGCTGCGCGTTCTGCTTCCCGGCGGCGTTCTCCGTCTTCCTCCATTTGGCGAACATGTTGCCGTAGAACTTGGCGTCCCTCTTGTTGTACTCCCTCAGCTTGTCCTTCAACGCCTTGTACGCAACCTTCACCTCCCTGGGGCAGAAACACAAACATGACAAATCAGCCACGACCCATAGATGAAATTGATACGATATATCTGTAGCCTGCTCGATCTCCAGAGAGATTAGACGGTGCTTCTACCTGTTGTCTGGGTCGATCTCCAGAGCCTTCTTGATATCTAGTTCTGCCAGCTCCAGATCCACGAGCTCGGTGTACGCCTGCGCCCTCCGGTACAGAGCCTTGACGTTTGTGCTCTCCAGCTCCAAAACCTGATCAATAAATAATGCCACCGTTTAGGGCAAGGTGCTGCTGAAATGCTCACCGTTGAAAGATACTACAGTCTACAACAAGACACTCACCTTGGCGCAGAGTTTCTCTGCTTCCTTGTAATCCTTGAGTTTCAGTTTGCACGCTGCGTTGTTGAGCTTGATGCTGATCTTCACTGCCTTGGATTGCTTCTTCTCGTCCTCGCTGAAGGAGCTGTCATACTCAATGTACTTTGCAGCCTGTTCCGAAGGATAGATTCATATCAAGAACTCAATTCTGTACCGATACGTTTTTGACAGAACAAGACTTCCGGTTGAAAGACTGATGGCATTTTACCTTCTCATATCTCTTGGAAGCCTTGGCGTACTTGCCCATCTTAAACCACGCATTTCCTTCATCTTTCTTTTTAGCAGCTGCTTCGATGTTCTCAGCATTACTCTTCAAGTCCCAAGATTCTTTCTCCTGAAACGGAAGTACAGAACATGAGCATGCGTTCACTTTCTGACAGCAGCAGAGATTGATATGTAAACAACAGACAAAGTAACCACCACAGTTACCTTCTCGAAGGAAACGAGGTCCACTTCATAAAAGACGGTGGAGTTGGGAGGAACCATAGCAATATCAAGCTTCGTCTCAGTGGAACCGAACGCATGTTCAGGTGGTATTCTAGCTGACGCGACCTCTCCTTTCTTCATGGTGAGCACCGTCGTGTCCAGCCCTTCGATGACCTGCTCCTCATCCGTCTTGAACTCGAATGGTTCGTCGCCTTCATGTCCTTTCTTCGTGAACACAGTGCCGTCGTCCAACTTGCCGATCAGTCTCACTGCAAGCAAGAAGTAATACAAGATTAGTATACTTGTCCGACAATTTCCACGAGGTTGTGCATGGATTAGCAGCGCGCCGCGCACCTCTGACAACTGCCCCGTCGTTGGGGCGCTCGTAGCCTTCTCCTTCCTTGAGCACCTTCTTCAAGATCCTCTTGTCGTCACCGATGAGGGTGATCGTCTTCCAGGAGACTAGCTCAAGATCGATGTGCAATGTGGAATTCGGGGGCACCGCGGCTTCAACCTCAGAAGCCGGCCTTCCTTGCTCGCCGAAACCATCTGTCCATCGTAAGATGCAGTACATATCAATTTATGATACTTTTGGAGCACAGCAATCGTAGTTCTGAATGGCAGATTTGCGGAAAAATGGCTCACATTGTGGCTTGACGGTCAGGAGGACCTTCTCGCCCTTCTTCATGGTCTTCACGGCTTTGGAAAGTGCAGGGCAGAAGTAACCTGAAATTGTAAAGCAGAGTTGTGCGTCAACGATTCAGAGCTAATTCCTAGTACTTTTCAATTTCCCAAGGCTAACTGAATTGACTAGATACGAACCATCCTTCACTGCGAATTCAATACCCTCTGACTTGGACACGACGGATCCATCCTCAAGTCTCGCCTCGTACTTGACTGCGTGAGCAAACATGGAACATGTCAGAGACGTGGCATCGCGCGTAGCAAGAGCAAATTGACAACCATTTCGTTGAAATCATAAAGAAGTTCACCATTTCGTTCACATTATACCGACGCACATTCCAGTTCGGCAACCCAAAATCATTAGGTTTCGTTAAAAAAAAATCCGGTGACAACTTATTTCGTTGGTTAATTTCAAACGACAGTTTTGGATGTTTAGCAGAACAAAAACCGGATTCACCAAATTTTCAGTAATTTGGTCGAAATGGAATCGTGAACCCAGTTATTAGACACAACGTACCAGTAACTTCGTCGAGATCCTTGGGATTCTCCCATTTCTGACCCTCGACCAGGACCTTCTTGAAGATGCCGCCGTCCTTGCAGATGTCCTTGACGCTGGCCCACGAGAGGAGCTCGACGTCGAACTGGAGCGTGGCGTTGGGCGGGATCGTGGGCGGGGAGCCCGCCTCGCCGTACGCGAGGTCCGGCGGGATGGTGAGGACGGCGTTCTCGCCCTTCTTCATGGTCTTGATGCCCTGGTCCCATCCCTTGATCACCTGCCCCTGCCCGAGCTTGAACTTGAAGGGAGTCCCGCGGTCTCGGCTCGAATCGAACTTGGTCCCGTCGAGGAGAGTGCCCGTGTAGTGCACTGCCATACAACATTCGTTCATCCCGGTTATTATCTGTTGGGTTTGACGTTGCGTGATAACTAGGATGATCGGATGCAGAGGGGACGGCCGTGATCCATACCTTCGACCTCGTCGCCGGTCTCGGGCCGTTCCCAGCCCTCGCCCTCCTTGACGAGCTTCTTCTTCAGCCCCTGCTTCCCGATCTCCTTCTCCTCGCCGACCTTCATCGTCGCCGGGGAGTCGGCCTCCTCCTCCTCGTCGACGTCGAGGCCGTCCATGGGCTCGCCGTCCGGCTCGTTCATCATGGCGTCGTCCTCCTCTTCCAGCGCCCTCAGCGCCTCATCCTCCACGGCGGCCATTGTTGGTTCGGTTCGTGGACGCGAAAGGCTCTCTAGGTGGAATGGAAAGATGAAGCGATTAACGGGTGCGCGCTCGCTCGCGATCTGCGTCTCTGCGCGTTCTGGATGTTGTTTGCAGCCGGAGCATGGCGTGGCTCGGATCGGTGGCGTCTTATATGGCGGAGCAGAGATTGTCGCGTTCAACGATGTGGTGTTCTAGAGGGTTCCTGTTCCTGTGAGAGGGGGTTGGATTGGGAGATGCTTCCAGAGAAGGGTCGGTGGGGGACGGGGGCGCGAGAGCTTTGGAAGGCAGTGGATGCTTCCAGAGATGCAGGGGAGAGGGACCGAGTCGCCGTTGGTTTCTCTTTGTGGGCCTGGACTATCTACATTTCTTTCGTCGAAGATAATTTTGACAGCTGGGCCACAACAAAGGAATATCCTATTTGACACTCTTTGCGTCAAACTGCCGGCGCTTCGCAGAGGCGAGCGACCGAGCAGCGGGCCGGCCCAGTTTTTGCGCGTACAGTCGCACCTAGCCAGCCGGTTGTGGGAACCTTCTAGAAGGTTCCTCCTGAACCGGTCTTTTGTTTCTTTTACTGGTTTTTCTGTTTTCTTTTTTTTTTCTGTTTCATTTTCTTCTTTTTCTTTTCTTTTTCGTTTTCTGTTTCTTTTTTTTTTTCCTTTTCAAGGTTATTTTATCTTTTTCAAACTAAGCTCATGTTCGAAAATTGTTCTTCAATTTAGAAAAATATTCTTGCCTTCAAAAAATGTTTGAAATTTCAAAAATGGTCGCTTTTCAAAAAATGTTCGTGATTTTCAGAAAATGTTCTTGTTTTCATAAAATGTTGCAAATGATTTTGTTCAAAATAATCATAACTTTCCAAAAAATGTTCGTGTGTTGAAAAATGTTCGTGATTTTTAAAAAAAATTCATGATATCAAAAAATGCTTTTGTTGAAATAATAAAAAAAGTTATTCCTTTAAAAATTGTTCAAATTTTCAAAAAATGTTCATGCTTAAAAAAATCTACATGAATTTCAAAAAAAATTATCGTTTTCAAAATCCATTTACAATTGCAGAAAATTTCATTTATTAAATTTGTTCACAATTTCATAAAATGTTCTCGTTTTCAAAAATTTCATAGTTCTAGAAATTTGTTCATGTTTAAAAAAATGTTCAGGAATTTCAAAAAATATTCTTGCTTTCAAAGTTTGTTCACCATTTCAGAAAAAATGTTCATTTTTCAAAAAATGTTTGCGATTTCAACATTTTGTTCGCAATTTCAACAAATATTCCCATGTTTAAAATTTTGTTCGCGTTTCCAGAAAAGCGTACAATATAAATTTTGTTTGCATTTTAAAAAAAGTTCCTGTTTTAAGTTTTTTGGTGCTGAATTTAGAAAATGTTCCTGTTTTCTATTTTTTTTAAACTAAAAAATGTTCGTGATGTCAAAAAATGTTCGTGTTTTTCGTAATTTGTTTGTTTTTCAGAAACATTTTTGAAACATTGTTCGCGTTTTGGAATCTGTTTGGGATTTGTAAATTTTGTTCGTGTTTTATTTTAGAAAAATGAGGCATTTCAAAATGTTTTCCAAATCTCAACGCTGCTGTCTGTTCTTATATATTTCTGTACTTTTTATCTTCAGTTGGTGGCGTGTAGTGTAGTAGCTAATGGCTCGTTGTTGGAGTCTGAGCTTGTGGGATCGATTCCTGCTACTTGCTGCTGATTTTTCAGCTCTTTTTGTCGCGCGCGAAAGGAAACAAAACAACGATTGGGTTGGTGGGCCGGGCCAGTCAAGCGTCAACCCTGTGCGTCGAGCTGCTGTTTGACGCAGAATGCGTCACATAGGAGGTCTCCACAACAAACAGTGTGAAGAAGGGTGCGTCTCATTAAGAGTTGGGTTGGATTGGGCCTTCCCTCGGATGTCAGCCGATCCAAAGACGGTGTCTTTGCATATCTGTAGAAAAAAAGAATTTGAATAAGCTTTCAAGGTTGGGTAGAGAAATGCATAGCTGGGACTAGCAGTTGCAAGAAAACTTCCATCAAGTCACTAGTGCAAGCAATCACTACATACTCGATGGCGGGTTTTTTAAAGAGAGGCAAAATTTTGGCTCATCCATCAATTAAACAGAAGAGAGTATCCAGTTAATTAGTGGAATGCCAAGTGAAAATCGTCACAAACTGTCGCACAATACCCCACGCACAACTCACATAGAGGGCCTCACCAAGATCGCACACCGAAGTCATCATCATCACTTCTCCCTAACATGCGTCATCACCCTCCCTAATATCTGAGCAAGCGACCCCGACTTCGTCGAAGACGAACATCGACCCGACCCTCAGCGTAGAGGCTGTACGGAAACACAAGAAGACATGTGCCAAACTAAGCCACCCGTGCCAAGGGAAGTGCAGCTCCAACTCTGAAGGATAGTTTGGAAGGAGAACTATGCAAGGCTGGAGCCGTGAAAGACCACCGAACAGACCATCTGTAGAATGTCATCGTCGCCACTAACAATACATATAGGGGGGTGTGTGTGTGGAGGAGCATCGTAACTACGAGAAATGGAGATGGCAGTACACACAAGAAAATTAGACAGGTTCGGGCCCTCTACTCTAGAGGTAATACCCTACTTATGTGTGCGGTGTTCTTGCTCTTGCATGTAGGATTACAAGTGTGTTCAACCCTAAGCCCAGTGCCCTCCTCCCCACATATATACAGTGCGTCAGGAGGTGTGTAGGATCAAAATTATGTCTAAAGGAGGGGTGATTGGACTACTTGACCAAATAAAAAACTTATAATTTTCCCAATTTTAGTTTTAGGCAAGTTTTAGCAATTCTACCAAGTCAAGCAGCACCCTACACATGCAAGTCTAAGAGTTGTGCAGCGGAAAGTAAAGACTTTGCATATGAACGTAAAGGAGGGATCGGAGAAATCAAACGCAATGAAGACACGGTGATTTTTGGCGTGGTTCCGATAGGTGGTGCTATTGTATGTCCATGTTGATGGGGACTTCAACTTACGAAGGGTAATGGATGTGCGAGTCTACAGAGGGCTTCACCCGCGAAGGGTCCACGAAGAAGCAACCTTGTCTATTCCACCATGACTTACGTCCATAAAGGACTAGCCTCACTCGGGGTAGATCTTCACAAAGTAGGCGATCTCGATGCCATTACAAACTCCTTGGTTCAACTCCACATGATCTTCGAGGCTTCCAAGTGGCACATAACCAATCTAGGAGACACAACTCTCCAAAAGGTAATAGATGGTGTTGTTGATGATGAACTCCTTGCTCATGTGCTTCAAAAGATGGTATCCTCAACACTCAATCAGTCTCTCATAGATTTGTCTTTGGTAAGAGAAGGATTGGAGTGGAAAGCAACTTGGGGAGGCTAGAAATCAAGGTTCAAATGGTTGGATTGAAATGCCTTGATCTCAACACATAAGTAGGTGGTTCTCTCTCAGAAAATGGATGGTGGAAGTGTAGTTTCGTTCTGATGTATCCCTCTAAGAGAAAGTGGGGGTACAGGGGTATAAATAGCCTTCACCAAGAATTCAACTATTACAACCTTTTGACTCAACTCGGTGGCACCGAAGCGAAAATCTCGGTGAGACCGACCTTTGTAAAAGATTCAAATGTTGGGCTTTTCGGTGAGATCGAATGGAACAACTCGGTGGGACCGATGTGCGATGACCTAAGCAAGACCTCATTTCAGTAATTACAATTGAAACATCTCAGTAATTCTGAAATAATGTGAAAGGGTTACATAAACTTGGTGCAAATCGGTGGGACCGATCGTCATCTCGGTGGAACCGATGTTCTAGGGTTTGGCTGTGGCTCTGTCTAGGATCAATTCGGTGGGTCCGGATGAAGAGTTTTCGATGGGACCGAGTTGGACTTTTAGGGTTTGAACAGATAGGATTTGGAGAAGATGGTTGAGGGTTTTTGGAGCAATATCTTCAAGCACTTGAGCAATTGAGTCATGATCGAAACCTCATCCCCTTTTAATAGTATTGGCTTTCCTATGGACTCAATGTGATCTTCGATCACTTAACGAAAAATGTAGAGTCTGGAAGGTTTTGCCAATTCATGTCCTTAGCATTTTGAGGGGTCAACTTCCTCATGTCCTTGCCATGCCAACATCGAATTTCATGAAATCTATCTTTGAATAGGCATTAGTTCAATGACATATATGTTGTTATTAATTACCAAAACCACCCAGGGATTAGTTGGACTTTCAAGGTGCTGTAACATGCTCGCATAAATGCTAGTAATAACCGTCATGCACGACCGACTGTCGCAATTAACTAGATATTGGACAGTTGGTAAACGACTGTACTTAATACGTGGCATCTTCGCTGGCCAACTGGTCGACTAGTGATCTTCGCTTAACTCAAGGAAATGACGCCCGACTATAGGCTTGACACTGACTAGAGGAAATGATGCCCGACTATAGGCTTTGGCTAGGGATTTTTTTTCGTCGTCTTGGTTGTCGAAGCGGAAGTTTTCCTCTCTTCGTCTTGATGCCTTGGTATTTATTTCCAGACGTAGGTCAGTTGGATGCCTTCCTTCCCGGATGTCATGGTCACAAACGGCTTGACCCTTCCTTGTCGTTGTTTCACCTGTCTATTTTTGGGAAGCCCATGGGTTCCCTACTCACTCCTTTCCTTTTAGGTCATGGACTCTTGATAGGATTGATTTTGAGGTTTCCAGAATGTTCTTCCAGACTCAAGCACAGCTAGTGGTGTATTCGATACCATCTCGCATTGACACTTCCTTATCAATGGCGTGGCAAAACTACTCACAAATAGACTAAAAACACACGTCCCTTCAATTGTCCATGGAAAACAAACATATTTTTTTCTGGTCAAAACAATGCTCAAAACTTTGTCTTTTGCTGCGACTTGGTGTTTGTTTCCAGATCCTAGAAAATGTCCTCGAAACTATTGATGCTTTTCGTCGTGCCTTTTAATCGGGCTACGAAAGAAACATATACTGGTGCTCAGTGCTTAATTGCTCTGAATAATGTGTGTAAACCAAAAATTTAGTTGTCTCAGATTAAAAAACTGCCAACAAAATAATTGCATTCTCTTGAAATTCATAGTAAAATCTCTATCACCAGATACTCCACCTTGGTTTGACTAGCTCCATTTACAACACCCAAATGCTTTTATTTATTCATATAACAAGAACTCCTTCCTTTACACAAGTCACTAAGCAAATGTCCACCCTATTGAACATTTCTTTTGTTTTAACAACTTCTGGCGCTAATAGCTACTCTTTGCTTGATACTTGGTTCATGAGTACCCATTATGTATTGCTTTTCTAAACCTTTTCTCCCATGCTACCAAATAGTTCATCAGAGTGGCGACCATACTCAACTTTGGTTTAGAATCGTGCTTGCAAAATTGCTTACTAATGTTGCCATAAAAATGGCCCTCTCTCTCTCTTTGAATGACTACTCTCCATACTTAGACACCATGGTTTCCCTGAAACTTTTTGGTCATGGATCTATGACGTATTTGTTGGGAACGTAGCATGCAATTTCAACAAAATTCCTACGCTCACGCAAGATCTATCTAGGAGATGCATAGCAATGAGAGGGGGAGAGTGTGTCCACGTACCCTCGTAGACCGAAAGCGGAAGTGTTAGGTTAACACGGTTGATGTAGTTGAACATCTTCACGATCCAACCGATCTACTACCGAACGTACGGCACCTCCGAGTTCAGCTCATGTTCAGCTCGATGACGTCCCTCGAACTCTTGATCCAGCAGAGGGTCGAGGGAGAATTCCATCAGCACGACGGCGTGATGACGCTGATGGTGATGTGATACGCGCAGGGCTTCGCCAAAGCACTAGACGCTATGACTGGAGGATTAAACTGTGGAGGGGGGCACCGCACACAGCTAAGAGAACAATTGATGTGCTATGGGGTGCCCCCTTGCCCCGTATATAAAGGAGGCGAGGAGGAGGTGTTGGGGAACGTAATAATTTCAAAAAAATTCCTACGCACACTCAAGATCATGGTGATGCATAGCAACGAGAGGGGAGAGTGTCGTCCACGTACCCTCGTAGACCGTAAGTAGAAGTGTTATGAGAACGCAGTTGATGTAGTCGTACGTCTTCACGATCCGACCGATCCAAGTACCGAACGCACGGCACCTCCGAGTTCAGCACACGTTCAGCTCGGTGACGTCCCACGAACTCCGATCCAGCAGAGCTTTGCGGGAGAGTTCCGTCAGCAAGACGGCGTGATAACGGTGATGATGTTGCTACCTACGCAGGGCTTTGCCTAAGCACCACTACGATACGACCGAGGTGGATTATGGTGGAGGGGGCACCGCACACGGCTAAAAGATCAATGATCAACTTGTGTGTCTATGGGGTGCCCCCTCCCCCGTATATAAAGGAGTGAAGGAGGGGGAGGGCCGGCCCTCTACTATGGCGCGCCCTGGGGAGTCCTACTACCATCGGGAGTAGGATTCCTCCCCTTCCAAGTAGTAGGAGTAGGATAGAAGGAAGGGGAAGAGAGAAGAGAAGGAAGGAGGGGGCGCCGCCCCTCCCCCTAGTCCAATTCGGACTAGGCCTTGGGGGGGCGCACGGCCTGCCCTAGGCAGCCCCCCTCTCTCTCCCCTAAAGCCCAATAAGGCCCATATACTCCCCGGCGAATTCCCGTAACTCTCCGGTACTCCGATAAATACCCGAATCACTCGGAACCTTTCCGATGTCCGAATATATTAGTCCAATATATCGATCTTTACGTCTCGACCATTTCGAGACTCCTCTTCATGTCCCCGATCTCATCCGGGACTCCGAACTACCTTCGGTACATCAAAACACATAAACTCATAATACCGAGCGTCACCGAACGTTAAGCGTGCGGACCCTACGGGTTCGAGAACTATGTGACATGATCGAGACACGTCTCTGGTCAATAACCAATAGCGGAACCTGGATGCTCATATTGGCTACTACATATTCTACGAAGATCTTAATCGGTCAAACCGCATAACAATATACGTTGTTCCCTTTGTCATCGGTATGTTACTTGCCCGAGATTCGATCGTCGGTATCCCAATACCTAGCTCAATCTCGTTACAGGCAAGTCTCTTTACTCGTTCCGTAATGCGTCATTCCGCAACTAACTCATTAGTCACATTGCTTGCAAGGCTTATAGTGATGTGCATTACCGAGAGGGCCCAGAGATACCTCTCCGACAATTGGAGTGACAAATCCTAGTCTCGATCTATGACAACTCAACAAGTACCATCGGAGACACCTGAAGAGCACCTTTATAATCACCCAGTTACGTTGTGACGTTTGGTAGCACACAAATTGTTCTTCAGGTAATCGGGAGTTGCATAATCTCATAGTCATAGGAACATGTATAAGTCATGGAGAAAGCAATAGTAGTAAACTAAAACGATCAAGTGCTAAGCTAACGGAATGGGGCAAGTCAATCACATCATTCTCCTAATGATGTGATCCCGTTTATCAAATGACTACTCATGTCTATGGTTAGGAAACTTAACCATCTTTGATCAACGAGCTAGTCAAGTAGAGGCATACTAGTGACACTCTGTTTGTCTATGTATTAACACATGTATTACGTTTCCGGTTAATACAATTCTAGCATGAATAATAAACATTTATCATGAAATAAGGAAATAAATAATAACTTTATTATTGCCTCTAGGGCATATTTCCTTCAGTCTACCACTTGCACTAGAGTCAATAATCTAGTTCACATCGCCATGTGATTTAACACCAATAGTTCACATCACCATGTGATTAATATCCATAGTTCACATCGCCATATGGCCAACACTCAAAGGGTTTACTAGAGTCAGTAATCTAGTTCACATCGCCATGTGATTAATACCCAAAGAGTACTAAGGTGTGATCATGTTTTGCTTGTGAGAGAAGTTTAGTCAACGGGTCTGCCAAATTCAGATCCGTATGTATTTTGCAAATTTCTATGTCTACAATGCTCTGCACGGAGCTACTTTAGCTAATTGCTCCCACTTTCAATATGTATCCAGATTTAGACTTAGACTCATCTGGATCAGTGTCAAAACTTGCATCGACGTAACCCTTTACGACGAACCTTTTGTCACCTCCATAATCGAGAAACATATCCTTATTCCACTAAGGATAATTTTGACCGCTGTTCAGTGATCTACTCCTAGATCACTATTGTACTCCTTGCCAAACTCAGTGTAGGGTATACAATAGATCTGGTACACAGCATGGCATACTTTATAGAACCTAGGGCTGAGGCATAGGGAATGACTTTCATTCTCTTTCTATCTTATGTCGTGGTCGGGCTTTGAGTCTTACTCAATTTCACACCTTGTAACACAGGCAAGAACTCTTTCTTTGACTGTTCCATTTTGAACTACTTCGAAATCTTGTCAAGGTATGTACTCATTGAAAAAACTGATCAAGCGTCTTGATCTATCTCTATAGATCTTGATGCTCAATATGTAAGCAGCTTCACCGAGGTCTTTCTTTAAAAAACTCCTTTCAAAAACTCCTTTATGCTTTCCAGAAAATCCTACATTATTTCCGATCAACAATATGTCATTCACATATACTTATCAGAAAGGCTGTAGTGCTCCCACTCACTTTTGTAAATACAGGCTTCACCGTAAATCTGTATAAAACTATATGCTTTGATCAACTTATCAAAGCGTATATTCCAACTCCGAGATGCTTGCACCAGTCCATAGATGGATTGCTGGAGCTTTGCACACTTTGTTAGCACCTTTAGGATCGACAAATCCTTCTAGTTGCATCATATACAACTCTTCTTTTAAGAAATCCATTAAGGAATGCAGGTTTGACATCCATTTGCCAAATTTCATAAAATGTGGCAATTTGCTAACATGATTCGGACAGACTTTAAGCATCGCTACGAGTGATAAAATCTCATCGTAGTCAACACCTTGAACTTTGTCAAAACCTTTTCCAACAAGTCTAACTTTGTAGATAGTAAGACTACTATCAGCGTCCGTCTTCCTCTTGAAGATCCATTTATTTTCTATGGCTTGCCAATCATCGGGCAAGTCAACCAAAGTCCATACTTTGTTCTCATACATGGATCTCATCTCAGATTTCATGGCCTCAAGCCATTTCGCGGAATCTGGGCTCATCATCGCTTCCTCATAGTTCGTAGGTTCGTCATGTCAAGTAACATGACCTCCAGAACAGGATTACCGTACCACGCTAGTGCGGATCTCACTCTGATTGACCTACGAGGTTTGGTAGTAACTTGATCTGAAGTTACATGATCATCATCATTATCTTCCTCACTAATTGGTGTAGGAGTCACAGGAACAGATTTCCGTGATGAACTACTTTCCAATAAGGGAGTAGGTACAGTTACCTCATCAAGTTCTACTTTCCTCCCACTCACTTCTTTCGAGAGAAACTCTTTCTCTAGAAAGGATCCATTCTTAGCAACGAATGTCTTGCCTTCGGATCTGTGATAGAAGGTGTACCCAACTGTCTCCTTTGGGTATCCTATGAAGACACATTTTCTCCGATTTGGGTTTGAGCTTATCAGGATGAAACTTTTGCACATAAGCATCGCAACCCCAAACTTTAAGAAACGACAACTTTGGTTTCTTGCCAAACCACAGTTCATATGCTGTCGTCTCAACGGATTTAGATGGTGCCCTATTTAACGTGAATGCAGCTGTCTCTAATGTATAACCCCAAAACAATAGTGGTAAATCGGTAAGAGACATCATAGATCGCACCATATCTAATAAAGTACGGTTACGATGTTCAAACACACCATTACACTGTGGTGTTCCAGGTGGCGTGAGTAGTGAAACTATTTCACATTGTTTTAACTGAAGGCCAAACTCGTAACTCAAATATTTTACCTCTGCGATCATATCGTAGAAACCTTTATTTTCTTGTTACGATGATTCTCCACTTCACTCTGAAATTCTTTGAACTTTTCAAATGTTTGAGACTTGTGTTTCATCAAGTAGATATACCCATGTCTGCTCAAATCATCTGTGAAGGTCAGAAAATAATGATACTTGCCATGAGCCTTAACACTCATCGGACCGCATACATCAATATGTATTATTTCCAATAAGTCAGTTGCTCGTTCCATTGTTCCGGAGAACGGAGTCTTAGTCATCTTGCCCATGAGGCATGGCTCGCAAGCATCAACTGATTCATAATCAAGTGATTCCAAAAGTCCATCAGCATGGATTTTCTTCATGCGCTTTACACCAATATGACCTAAACGGCAGTGCCACAAATAAGTTGCACTATCATCACTAACTTTGCATCTTTTGGCTTCAATATTATGAATATGTGTATCACTACGATCGAGATTCAATAAACCATTCACCTTGGGTGTATGACCATTGAAGGTTTTATTCATGTAAACAGAACAACAATTATTCTCTCACTTTAAATGAATAACCGTATTACAATAAACATGATCAAATCATATTCATGCTTAATGCAAACACCAAATAACATTTATTTAGGTTCAACACTAATCCCGAAAGTATAGGGAGTGTGCGATGATGATCATATCAATCTTGGAACCACTTCCAACACACATCGTCACTTCACCCTTAACTAGTCTCTGTTCATTCTGCAACTCCCGTTTCGAGTTACTACTCTTAGCAACTGAACCAGTATCAAATACGAGGGGTTGCTATAAACACTAGTAAAGTACACATCAATAACATGTATATCAAATATAGCTTTGTTCACTTTGCCATCCTTCTTATCCACCAAATACTTGGGGCAGTTCCGTTTCTAGTGACCAGTCCCTTTGCAGTAGAAGCACTCAGTTTCAGGCTTAGGTCCAGACTTGGGCTTTTTCACTTGAGCAGCAACTTGCTTGCCGTTCTTCTTGAAGTTCCCCTTTCTTCCCTTTGCCCCTTTTCTTGAAACTAGTGGTCTTGTCAACCATCAACACTTGATGCTTTTCTTGATTTCTACCTTCGTCGATTTCAGTATCACGAAGAGCTCGGGAATTACTTTCGTCATCCCTTGCATATTATAGTTCATCACGAAGTTCTAGTAACTTGGAGATAGTGACTAGAAAACTTTGTCAATTACTATCTTATCTGGAAGATTAACTCCCACTTGATTCAAGCAATTGTAGTACCCACACAATCTGAGCACATGCTCATTGGTTGAGCTATTCTCCTCCATCTTGTAGGCAAAGTACTTGTCAAAGGTCTCACACCTTTCGACTTGGGCATGAGTCTGAAATACTAATTTCAACTCTTGGAACATCTCATATGCTCCGTGTCATTTCAAAAACGTCTTTGAAGCCCCGATTCTAAGCCGTAAAGCATGGTGCACTAAACTATCAAGTAGTCATCATATCGAGCTTGCCAAACGTTCATAATGTTTGCATCTGCTCCTGCAATTGGTCTATCACCTAGCGGTGCATCAAGGACATAATTCTTCTGTGCAGCAATAAGGATAATCCTCAGATCACGGATCCAATCCGCATCATTGCTACTAACATCTTTCAATTTAGTTTTCTCTAGGAACATATCAAAAATAAAACAGGGGAGCTAAACGCGAGCTATTGATCTACAACATAGATATGCAAATACTATCAGGACTAAGTTCATGATAAATTAAAGTTCAATTAATCAAATTACTTAAGAACTCCCACTTAGATAGACATCCCTCTAATCATCTAAGTGATCACGTGATCCAAATCAACTAAACCATGTCCGATCATCACGTGAGATGGAGTAGTTTTCAATGGTGAACATCACTGTGTTGATCATATCTACTATATGATTCACGCTTGACCTTTCGGTCTCAGTGTTCCGAGGCCATATCTGCATATGCTAGGCTCGTCAAGTTTAACCCGAGTATTTCTGCGTGTGCAAAACTGGCTTGCACCCGTTGTATGTGAACGTAGATCTTATCACACCTGATCATCACGTGGTGTCTCGGCACGATGAACTTTGGCAACGGTGCATACTCAGGGAGAACACTTGCACCTTGAAATTTAGTGAGAGATCATCTTATAATGCTACCGTCAATCAAAGCGGAATAAGATGCATAAAGGATAAACATCACATGCAATCAATATAAGTGATATGATATGGCCATCATCATCTTGTGCCTTTGATCTCCATCTCCAAAGCACTGTCATGATCACCATCGTCACCGGCTTGACACCTTGATCTCCATCGAAGCATCATTGTCGTCTCGCCAACTATTGCTACTACGACTATCGCTACCGCTTAGTGATAAAGTAAAGCAATTACAGGGAGATTGCATTGCATACAATAAAGCGACAACCATATGGCTCCTGCGAGTTGCCGATAACTCTGTTACAAAACATGATCATCCCATACAATAAAATTTAGCATCATGTCTTGACCATATCACATCATAACATGCCCTGCAAAAACAAGTTAGACGTCCTCTACTTTGTTGTTGCAAGTTTTACGTGGCTGCTACGGGCTGAGCAAGAACCGTTCTTACCTACGCATCAAAACCACAACGATATTTCGTCAAGTATGTGCTGTTTTAGCCTTCACAAGGACCGGGCGTAGCCACACTCGATTCAACTAAAGTTGGAGAAACTGACACCCGCCAGCCACCTGTGTGCAAAGCACGTCGGTAGAACCAGTCTCGCGTAAGCGTACGCGTAATGTCGGTCCGGGCCGCTTCATCCAACAATACCGCCAAAACAAAGTATGACATGCTGGTAAGCAGTATGACTTGTATCGCCCACAACTCACTTGTGTTCTACTCGTGCATATAACATCTACGCATAAACCTGGCTCGGATGCCACTGTTGGGGAACGTAATAATTTCAAAAAATTCCTACGCACACTCAAGATCATGGTGATGCATAGCAACGAGAGGGGAGAGTATCGTCCACGTACCCTCGTAGAACGTAAGCGGAAGCGTTATGAGAACGCGGTTGATGTAGTCGTACGTCTTCACGATCCGACCGATCCAAGTACCGAACGCACGGCACCTCTGAGTTCAGCACACGTTCAACTCGGTGACGTCCCACGAACTCCGATCCAGCAGAGCTTTGCGGGAGAGTTCCGTCAGCACGACGGCGTGATGGCGGTGATGATGTTGCTACTGACGCAGGGCTTCGCCTAAGCACCGCTACGGTATGACCCAGGTGGATTATGGTGGAGGGGGGCACCGCACACGGCTAAAAGATCAATGATCAACTTATGTGTCTATGGGGTGCCCCCCTCCCCCGTATATAAAGGAGTGGAGGAGGGGGAGGGCCGGCCCTCTACTATGGCGCGCCCTGGGGAGTCCTACTCCCACCGGGAGTAGGATTCCACCGCTTCCAAGTAGTAGGAGTAGGAGAGAAGGAAGGGGAAGAGAGAAGAGAAGCAAGGAGGGGGCGCCGCCCCTCCCCCTAGTCCAATTCGGACTAGGCCTTGGGGGGCGCACGGCCTGCCCTAGGCAGCCCCCCTCTCTCTCCCCTAAAGCCCAATAAGGCCCATATACTCCCCGGCGAATTCCCGTAACTCTCCGGTACTCCGATAAATACCCGAATCACTCGGAACCTTTCCGATGTCCGAATATAGTCGTCCAATATATCGATCTTTATGTCTCGACCATTTCGAGACTCCTCGTCATGTCGTCGATCTCATCCGGGACTCTGAACTACCTTCAATACATCAAAACACATAAACTCATAATACAGATCGTCACCGAACGTTAAGCGTGCGGACCCTACGAGTTCGTGAACTATGTAGACATGACCGAGACACGTCTCCGGTCAATAACCAATAGTGGACCTGGATGCTCATATTGGCTCCTACATATTCTACAAAGATCTTTATCGGTCAAATCGCATAACAACATACGTTGTTCCCTTTGTCATCGGTATGTTACTTGCCCGAGATTCGATCGACCATTTCTCAATACCTAGCTCAATCTCATTACCGGCAAGTCTCTTTACTCGTTCCGTAATGCATCATCCCACAACTAACTCATTAGTCACATTGCTTGCAAGGCTTATAGTGATGTGCATTACCGAGAGGGCCCAGAGATACCTCTCCGACAATCGGAGTGACAAATCCTAGTCTCGATCTATGACAACTCAACAAGTACCATCGGAGACACCTGTAGAGCACCTTTATAATCACCCAGTTACGTTGTGACATTTGGTAGCACACAAAGTGTTCTTCCGGTAATCGGGAGTTGCATAATCTCATAGTCATAGGAACATGTATAAGTCATGGAGAAAGCAATAGTAGTAAACTAAAATGATCAAGTGCTAAGCTAACGGAATGGGTCAAGTCAATCACTTCGTTCTCCTAATGATGTGATCCCGTTTATCAAATGACGACTCATGTCTATGGTTAGGAAACTTAACCATCTTTGATCAACGAGCTAGTCAAGTAGAGGCATACTAGTGACACTCTGTTTGTCTATGTATTCACACATGTATTATGTTTGGTTAATACAATTCTAGCATGAATAATAAACATCTATCATGAAATAAGGAAATAAATAATAACTTTATTATTGCCTCTAGGGCATATTTCCTTCAGGAGGCGGCCAGCCAGGAGGTGCGCACCATGGGGGGAGTCCTACTAGGACTCCACTCCTAGTAGGATTCGCCCCCCCTTTTTCCTTTCTTACCGGAGGGGAAAAGGAAGGAGAGGGAGAGGGAGAGGGAGAGGGAAAGGGGGGCGCCGCCCCCTCCCCTAGTCCAATTCGGACTGCCATGGGGGGGGGGCGGCCACCCCTTGCGGCCCTCCTCTCTCTCCACTAAGGCCCATGTAGGCCCAATACTTCCCCGGGGGGTTCCGGTAACCCCTCGGTACTCCGGTAAAATACCCGAACCACTCGAAACCATTCCGATATCCGAATACTACCTTCCAATATATGAATCTTTACCTCTCGACCATTTCGAGGCTCCTTGTCATGTCCGTGATATCATCCGGGACTCCGAACAAACTTCGATCACCAAAACACATAACTCATAATACAAATCATCATCGAACGTTAAGCGTGCGGACCCTACGGGTTCGAGAACTATGTAGACATGACCGAGACACATCTCCGGTCAATAACCAATAGTGGAACCTGGATGCTCATATTGGTTCCTACATATTCTACGAAGATCTTTATTGGTCAAACCGCAATAACAACATACGTTATTCCCCTTGTCGTCGGTATGTTACTTGCGCGAGATTCGATCGTCGGTATCATCATACCTAGTTCAGTCTCGTTACCGGCAAGTCTCTTTACTCGTTCGATAACGCATCATCCCGTAACTAACTCATTAGTCACATTGCGTGCAAGGCTTATAGTGATGTGCTTTACCAAGAGGGCCCAGAGATACCTCTCCGATACTCAGAGTGACAAATCCTAATCTCAATCTATGCCAACCCAACAAACACCTTCGGAGACACCTGTAGAGCATCTTTATAATCACCCATTTATGTTGTGACGTTTGATAGCACACAAGGTGTTCCTCCGGTATTCTGGAGTTGCATAATCTCATAGTCAGAGGAATATGTATAAGTCATGAAGAAAGCAATAGCAATAAAACTTAACGATCATTATGCTAAGCTAACGGATGGGTCTTGTCCATCACATCATTCTCTAATGATGTGATCCCGTTCATCAAATGACAACACATGTCTATGGTCAGGAAACATAACCATCTTTGATTAACGAGCTAGTCAAGTAGAGGCATACTAGGGACACTCTGTTTTGTCTATGTATTCACACATGTACTAAGTTTCTGGTTAATACAATTCTAGCATGAATAATAAACATTTATCATGATATAAGGAAATATAAATAACAACTTTATTATTGCCTCTAGGGCATATTTCCTTCAGTCTCCCACTTGCACTAGTCAATAATCTAGATTACATAGTAATGATTCTAACACCCATGGAGTCTTGGTGTTGATCATGTTTTGCTCGTGGAAGAGGCTTAGTCAACGGGTCTGCAACATTCAGATCCGTATGTATTTTGCGAATCTCTATGTCTCCCTCCTTGACTCGATCGCGGATGGAATTGAAGCGTCTCTTGATGTGTTTGGTTCTCTTGTGAAATCTGGATTCCTTCGCCAAGGCAATTGCTCCACTATTGTCAGAAAAGATTTTCATTGGACCCGATGCACTAGGTATTACACCTAAATCAGATATGAACTCCTTCATCCAGACACCTTCATTTGCTGCTTCCGAAGCAGCTATGTACTCTGCCTGACATGTAGATCCCGCCACGATGCTCTTCTTGGAACTGCACCAACTGACAGCTCCACCATTCAATATAAATATGTATCCGGTTTGTGGCTTAAAGTCATCCAGATCAGTGTCAAAGCTTGCATCGACGTAACCATTTACGACAAGCTCTTTGTCACCTCCATAAACGAGAAACATATCCTTAGTCCTTTTCAGGTATTTCAGGATGTTCTTGACCGCTGTCCAATGATCCACTCCTGGATTACTTTGGTACCTCCCTGCTAAACTTATAGCAAGGCACACATCAGGTCTGGTACACAGCATTTCATACATGATAGAACCTATGGCTGAGGCATAGGGAATCACTTTAATTTTCTCTCTATCTTCTGCAGTGTTCGGGCATTGAGTCTGACTCAACTTCACACCTTGTAACATAGGCAAGAACCCTTTCTTTGACTGATCCATTTTGAACTTCTTCAAAACTTTATCAAGGTATGTGCTTTGTGAAAGTCCAATTAAGCGTCTTGATCTATCTCTATAGATCTTGATGCCCAATATATAAGAAGCTTCACCGAGGCCTTTCATTGAAAAATTCTTATTTAAGTATCCTTTTATGCTATCCAGAAATTCTATATCATTTCCAATCAACAATATGTCATCCACATATAATATCAGAAAAGCTACAGAGCTCCCACTCACTTTCTTGTAAATACAAACTTCTCCAAAAGTCTGTATAAAACCGTACATTCCAACTCCGAGATGCTTACACCAGTCCACAAATGGATCGCTGGAGCTTGCACACTTTGTTAGCACCTTTAGGATCGACAAAACCTTTTGGTTGCATCATATACAACTCTTCTTTGAGAAATCCATTAAGGCAGTTTTGACATCCATTTGCCAAATTTCATAATCATAAAATGCAGCAATTGCTAACATGATTCGGACAGACTTAAGCATCGGTACGGGTGAGAAGGTCTCATCATAGTCAACTCCTCACTACTTCAGGATGTTGCTAACGCGACACTACGATCAGAGACCCTTCGACGAAACTACGTGCGATGCAATAATCACAAACGATGGTGTAAAATAACCATAAAAAGGTGCAAACCATTTGCGATGAAGGATGCATCTAACACGGTTCAGATTTTAGTTGCGTGTGCAATGCAGGGCATACGGTTGATCGATACGAACTGTTTGCGATTAGACAGAACAACAGAAACGGGCAGCCATATCAATGTGTGTGCGATATATGGCATACAATTCGCTCTGATGAACTGTTTGCGATGATCGAGGTGAACACAAACGATTCGGCGTAACAAGATGTGTGTGATAACCGGCAAGCAGTTCGGTAATCTGAATTGTGTGCGATCATTATAGGAACATGTATAAGTCATGAAGAAAGCAATAGCAACATACTAAACGATCAAGTGCTAAGCTAACGGAATGGGGCAAGTCAATCACATCATTCTCTAATGATGTGATCCCGTTAATCAAATGACAACTCATGTCTATGGCTAGGAAACTTAACCATCTTTGATTCAACGAGCTAGTCAAGTAGAGGCATACTAGTGACACTCTGTTTGTCTATGTATTCACACATGTACTAAGTTTCCGGTTAATACAATTCTAGCATGAATAATAAACATTTACCATGATATAAGGAAATATAAATAACAACTTTATTATTGCCTCTAGGGCATATTTCCTTCAGTCTCCCACTTGCACTAGAGTCAATAATCTAGTTCACATCGCTATGTGATTTAACACCAATAGTTCACATCACCATGTGATTAATATCCATAGTTCACATCGCCATGTGGACAACACTCAAAGGGTTCACTAGAGTCAGTAATCTAGTTCACATCGCCATGTGATTAACACCCAAAGAGTACTAAGGTGTGATCATGTTTTGCTTGTGAGAGAAGTTTAGTCAACGGGTCTGCCAAATTCAGATCCGTATGTATTTTGCAAATTTCTATGTCTACAATGCTCTGCACGGAGCTACTTTAGCTAATTGCTCCCACTTTCAATATGTATCCAGATTGAGACTTAGAGTCATCTGGATCAGTGTCAAAACTTGCATCGACGTAACCCTTTACGACGAACCTTTTGTCACCTCCATAATCGAGAAACATATCCTTATTCCACTAAGGATAATTTTGACCGATGTCTAGTGATCTACTCCTAGATCACTATTGTACTCCCTTACCAAACTCAGTGTAGGGTATACAATAGATCTGGTACACAACATGGCATACTTTATAGAACCTATGGCTAAGGCATAGGGAATGACTTTCATTCTCTCTCTATCTTCTGCCGTGGTCGGGTTTTGAGTCTTACTCAATTTCACACCTTGTAACACAGGCAAGAACTCTTTCTTTGACTGTTCCATTTTGAACTACTTCAAAATCTTGTCAAGGTATGTACTCATTGAAAAAATTTATCAAGCGTCTTGATCTATCTCTATAGATCTTGATGCTTAATATGTAAGCAGCTTCACCGAGGTCTTTCTTTGAAAAACTCCTTTCAAATTCTCCTTTATGCTTTCCAAAATACATTATTTCCGATCAACAATATGTCATTCACATATACTTATCAGAAATGTTGTAGTACTCCCACTCACTTGTAAATACAGGCTTCACCGCAAGTCTGTATAAAACTATCTGCTTTGATCAACTCATCAAAGCGTATATTCCAACTCCGAGATGCTTGCACCAGTCCATAGATGGATCACTGGAGCTTGCACATTTTGTTAGCACCTTTAGGATCGACATAAACCTTCTAGTTGCATCATATACAACTCTTCTTTAAGAAATCCATTAAGGAATGTAGTTTTGACATCCATTTGCCAAATTTCATAAAAATGTGGCAATTTGCTAACATGATTCGGACAGACTTTAAGCATCGCTACGAGTGAGAAAATCTCATCGTAGTCAACACCTTGAACTTTGTCAAAAACCTTTTTCGACAAGTCTAGCTTTGTAGATAGTAACACTACTATCAGCGTCAGTCTTCCTCTTAAAGATCCATTTATTTTCTATGGCTTGCCGATCATCGGGCAAGTCAACCAAAGTCCACACTTTGTTCTCATACATGGATCCCATCTCAGATTTCATGGCCTCAAGCCATTTCGCGGAATCTGGGCTCATCATCGCTTCCTCATAGTTCGTAGGTTCGTCATGGTCAAGTAACATGACCTCCAGAACAGGATTACCGTACCACTCTGGTGCAGGTCTCACTCTGGTTGTCCTACGAGGTTTGGTAGTAACTTGATATGAAGTTACATGATCATCATCATTAGCTTCCTCACTAATTGGTGTAGGAGTCACAGGAACAGATTTCTGTGATGAACTACTTTCCAATAAGGGAGCAGGTACAGTTATCTCATCAAGTTCTACTTTCCTCCCATTCACTTCTTTCGAGAGAAACTCTTTCTCTAGAAAGGATCCATTCTTAGCAACGAATGTCTTGCCTTTGGATCCGTGATAGAAGGTGTACTCAACTGTCTCCTTTGGGTATCCTATGAAGACACATTTCTCCGATTTGGGTTTGAGCTTATCAGGATGAAACTTTTTCACATAATCATCGTAACCCCAAACTTTAAGAAACGACAACTTTGGTTTCTTGCCAAACCACAGTTCATATGGTGTCGTCTCAATGGATTTAGATGGTGCCCTATTTAACGTGAATGCATCTGTCTCTAATGCATAACCCCAAAACGATAGTGGTAAATCGGTAAGAGACATCATAGATTGCACACATATCTAATAAAGTACGGTTACGATGTCCGGACACACCATTACGCTGTGGTGTTCCAGGTGGCGTGAGTTGCGAAACTATTCCGCATTGTTTCAAATGAAGACCAAACTCGTAACTCAAATATTCTCCTACACGATCAGATCGTAGAAACTTTATTTTCTTGTTACGATGATTTTCCACTTCACTCTGAAATTACATGAACTTTTCAAATGTTTCAGACTTATGTTTCATCAAGTAGATATACCCATATCTGCTCAAATCAGAAAATAACGATACCCTCCGTGAGCCTCAACACTCAACGGATCGCATACATCAGTATGTATTATTTCCAATAAGTCAGTTGCTCGCTCCATTGTTCCGGAGAATGGAGTCTTAGTCATCTTGCCCATAAGGCATGGTTCGCAAGCATCAAGTGATTCATAATCAAGTGATTCCAAAATCCCATCAGCATGGAGTTTCTTCCTGCGCTTTACACCAATATGACCTAAACGGTAGTGCCACAAATAAGTTGCACTATCACTATGTAACACCCCCAATTTTTTTTATTTGGTTTTATTAATTTCCTTTTTAGGGGAAGGAGGTTATTTAATTTTTTTTTAAAACCTCTCCTTCTCAAAAACCTTTAAGGCAAGTATTTTATGTGTTCTTCCCAACATTTACTTTGGTCTTGAGGGCTTTTCATTTAGTGTTGACTCAACACAAATATTTTCTTTGGGAAAGTCTTTGAAATCCTTTCTTTTAAAAATAACCATATGACTTATGAATTGATTCTACCTCATTCAAATTTTTTTTCTTGCCATGACCTAGGTTGAAAATTTTCTTCCAAAACCCCTCCCTCCACTTTGAGTCAAGTCAAATATCCAATCCCAGCAAGTTCAACTCATTTTGATTTTGACTCTATTTATTTTATCCTCAAAACTATTTCTGTCATTTATTTTGAACCTTAGTGATTTACAAAGGAACCACCAGATCCCTTTTGAGTTTTGGTTCCAAACAAACTCCTCTGACTAGTCCTTAGTACCCCCAACCTAGATCCCTCAAGATCCACTTGTCCACAATTCAAATTTTTCAAATTTTGCTTGCTGCAAGTTTGGACCAGATTTGCCATTTTGGGTGAAATTCATTATTTTTCTTCTCCAAAAATTCTGAGATAAATCAGGCAGCCCCCAGATGCATTGAGAGACCACCTCACCAAAGATCAGCTCCAGAAAATTTTTCCACATGCCAGAATCATTTCATCGAACAGTTGGCATGCACTGTTTCTGTTCAAATTCAGAAAATTCAGAGTTTCAGTGTTGGGTTCAGTCGACAGCGTCGTTTTCTTCAGAGCCTCGGCGTCAATCTCACCAGTGCTCGCTCTGGCCTCTTGCTCACTGCTCCTTCTTCTTATCCATCGCGCCGCACGGTCGTCTGGACGGTTGCGAGCGTCGGCGGTGAGCTGGCAGAGGTACACCGCCCCCGTGAGCGGCGACAGCAACGCTCGCTGCGGCCGCCAGAGAAGCTCAGCGAGGTACGGCGCCGTCCAGCACCGCCCACACCACCAGGAGCCTCCGCGTGGCCGTCCTCTTCTCTGGACGCGCTGCAGCACCGTCGCCGTGGCCTGAGATGCGCAGAGCGCGCTCTCTGCCGCCGACGAGCCCGTGAGGCCGTTCCGTCGAAGGCCTGGAGTATCGCCCAAGTTGTACCAAGATTAGCCTCTGGATGGGACCAGTAGACCAATCCGTAGCTGCCCAGTCGCCTAAAACCCCCGTTCGACCGCTGCCTCGCCGTAATCATCGCCGGAGTTATCCCGTTCTCGGCAACCGCCTCGGACCGGCTATAAAAGGGAGCCTCGAGCTCGCCTTCGACCCAGCACCACTCCTACACCTCACCAGAGCCACGCCTAGCTACTAGGGAGACCTCGGGGAGGCCTTCTTCCCCGACTCCGGCCGCCCCGATCCGCTTTGGGCTCCGGCACGATTCCCTCTGGTGAGACCACCCCCGCCTCCCAAACCTTGCCAGCAGCCTCATCATGCACCCACTCTTCTAACCCGAGCCCCAATTTGATGGTTGCAGCCCTCCTCGGCGAGATCCATCACCACCCGAACCACCGTCCGCCGGAGTAGAGGCCGCCGTCGACGTGGTGCTCGCCGACGACCAACTCCACCACCCACAGGTGCGGAAGAGCACCGTGAGTCCGTAGGTACCAACCACTTCCCCTACCTCGCCGGGGATCGACGCCGGCGGCCACCGCGGTCCTCGGGCGCCGGTGTGCTCTGTTTGAAATTCAAACCTGACGGGTGGGACCCCCTCGTCAGCTTTTTCTCTTTTTCGAAACGTTTTCTGAAAACGCCTTCGGGCAAAATACGTTTTCTAACTGAGGCGTTTTCTGTCCTTTTTATGAACTAGCCCCTGGAAAGTTTCTGTTTCATTACAGATGGGTCCCTGGACTAAAACCTTAATAACTTTTAAACAAAAGATGATTTTGAGTTGATTCTTTTTCTGTCAGCTTTATTTTTCTGTCTAGTTTTTTATCATATTTATTTGAAAAATATTTGGAACAACTTTTATGCACACTCGGTATTTACGTTAGTACGCGTTCTCTTTATACCGTAGATACCGGAGGAGGTGACGGAGCCGCAAACTTCACCGAGCTAGACACCGACTGCTCCGAACCAGGCAAGCATGTTTGAACCTTTGATATGATGAGTGTTTTGCATGTTTGCTTGAATAGTTAGTTCATGGCATGTTTATATGAGCATCAGTGAGTGTTATATTGCATGCAAGGCAACTACCAGTATGCTTCGAAACTTGATGTGATCATTTGATGGGAGATAACATGATCATGTGGTGACATGAAAGGTGGTAAGATGGTATTGTTGAAGCATGCCAGTCTTATGTCAACCGTTAAACTCCAGTGTTAACGTGGATCAAGCCACGTTACCGTCCGTCCCCTTTTCGTGCTGCCACATGTTTTCTGCAAAGAATACGGTTTAGTAAGTTGCAAACCTCTTTCCTCGTACACACCAAATAGAGGGGCCGTGATGAGGGTTCCATGGCCCTGGATTAAAGCCCGTCATCCGGTCAGGGGGCATGGGTGTTTCCGGTTGGGACCGAGAGGGGGGCACCCCTTAGAGCGCGCGATATAAATTTGATCCCATGCTACTCGAGGTTGTGGCCTCCCCGTCTTAAAGTTTTTCTTGAACGTTGCCTAGGGTGATCCCTGGCAGCGGAATGTGGAATGGGTGTGTACTGGTTAGATGTGTTTCTCCTAAAATACCGTAAACGGAACTAGTCCTTCGTGACTAATGAAATCCGTTGGCTGTGGTTAAAGAGTACAAACTCTGCAGAGTCAAAACCCATCCGAGTAACCGTGTCCATGGTCAAGGATCTTGGTCAACATATCCATATCAGTATCAGTATCAGTCTCAACGTCCGTCTCAGCGTCAGTCTCTGTGTCAGTCTCAGTGAAAATCCCCGGTGAATAAACATGAATGGTAAACCCGGCTGAATGTTATTCCTGTGGATGGACTAACCAGTTTATTATTACATACATGAGTATTCCCTTGAGATGATTTAAATTCATGAGCTACTTGAATTCGAATAATGAAATATAAGCCCTTTATGTGATGTCGCTCAGACGTCCGACTGTGGCATTCTTGCTATTTACTTTTGATATAAGCCCTTTTCGAGATGTCGCTTAGACGTCCGACTGTGGCACGCACTGTCGTTTATATTTCAATATGAGCCCTTTATGTGGTGTCGCTCTAACGCCCGACTGCGGCATTGTTAATTTAAATTACCTTTCGAGGCGTCGCTTTAGACACCCGATCGGTCTTCAGCTATTTTATTGGGATTTCGGGAGGACTATCGCCTGACTTCCTTTTTATTTATCGTGCAGTGCAATTCATTATCTGAGTGCGCATTACTAATCTGCTCATGTGCATCATGTTTGCATTTGTTATATCTTATGTCCAAACTGTCTTGCGAGTACATTCAAAGTACTCACCTGGCTTGTTGATTTGGCCAGATGTTGACGAAGGCGATCTTATGGATGAAGAGTTCGATAGCGAGTCCGACGCCTAGAGGAGTCCCAGTCAGTTCCGTGCGATCCTGGAATTGGTCACTTGTGTTATATACGCTTCCGCTACACCAATAAAATCATCGAGCCTCACTCCGGCGCTCGATGAGCTGTAAAATTTAGGAGTCTTGTCACCCATTTCGCTGTGACATATCCACCACCACTTTTATTACGAGTCAGTAGTTATGCCACCATACTCCTTGTGTCATATCCGCCCTTATGTATTATATCGGCGTGCTTGTAATAAATTGTTGAGCAACCTCAGCTCAACCTTGTATAATATTTAGTACTTCTGGATTTCTGTATCAAGGATTTGTCCACCAGTAAGAAGGATTCTTCTATACTGGTTTGATATAAGGGTCGGTTTCTCAATAAATGTTTTATTGGAAAACCGGTCCTGACAACCTTGGTATCAGAGCCAGGCTGACTGTAGGAAGCCACTAGGTGCGATCGCTAATCGGTTATTAGCGTAATAAGCGCTAGTTTAACATTTTGCAAACGTAGCAATTTTCTGTTGGTCATCATAAATTTATGATTTGACTATCCAGAATTTTTGTCTACTTTTGTAGATGGCTGGCAACGACTGCGAGTCACAGGTGTTCGCCAATGTGCCTGAGGGGTTTATCAAGCTTCTCGTCTCCATCACCAAGCTCGCGATCGGGCCATCGGCTCGTCCAGAGTTCACACTCTACCAGCACAAGATCAGCGACAGCGTGTCTATGCACCAGGCCGTGGTGCACTTCAAGGGAGGACATTCTGAGTCACGCCGCTTCCGTTTTGTGGGAAGGGCCATGCCTACGGAGAGGCATGCCATGCAGATGGCTGCCCGTGAGGCGATAGCTCGTCTCCGGGATGCGCTCCCTTCGATGAAGACTCGCCGCTACCGCTACCTCCCATGCCACGTGCCTTACACATGTCACTATGCATTCGCTTGCGCTAGGGGAGAGAGAGATGAGGCTATTGAGATGCTTGTTGAGTATCTCAAAGCTCTTGAGGCAGCTTTTGATAACCTCGTGGACGACTTTGTGGCTGCTCGTATGGACTTCGTGCAGGGTTGTTCCGCCAACAGGAGGGAGCTCCTCCATACAGCACCACCACTGACTTACATCTCGTCCTCAGCATCCTATGCACCTGCCATCCTAGCCACCACTCGCCGCCTGCCTACCACTGAGGAGTTTGACCAAGTCATTGCTCCTACTCCAGTCAGAGCTGCACCACCTACCGCACCCGCACCAACTCCTCAACGCAGTACTTCGCGCCTGGAGCCTATTAGTGAGGAGGAGGTTGAGTCTCCTGCACCACTGGGTCTTACCCTCGGCAGGCCGAGGGAAGTTTTCACCATCTTCGACTGAGTGCGCCTAGCAGCCGTGCGATGTGCCAGCTTGTATGATATGTTTATATGTACATAGGTTTGGTGAGAAGTAGTTTGTGTGCGCATCATGTAGGAACTCGGAGAAGTGCACTAGCCTAAATAACATGTCAGGAATGTGTACGCACATCCTGAGTGATGTATTGTATAATTACGACTCGCGTGTAAGATATGTACTGAGCAGTCCTTCTCCATGCGCAATCAAGTATTTTTCTTGAAAAATCTTGTAGTCTTTAAAAATTCCGCCTTTGCAAAATTATTCATTTTGCCACTCGGTTTTTCTCATGAGTTTTGCAAAAATACCCCAGAGTGGAAAATGCCTCGTCCCTGGACTCGTTCCATGCCAAGTCCGCCGGAAGAAAATTATGGTACCCAGACAAGCCACAATTTCACACAGGGGCAGTCAAGTCAGCAAGGCAGTGAAGCAGCATTTTCTCAAGTATGCCGCCTTTATGAGCAAAGCCAGCAGCAGCATCAAGAAATGATGAACCATGTTATCAATATGGGAAATCACCGTGAACCATACCAGCAGCATTCCAAATTGTCTGAACTACAAAAGACACGTCCCCCAACATTCTCTCACACTGATAGACCTCTCGAGGCCGATGATTGGCTTCGAGACATTGAAAGGAAATTAATTATTGCACAATGTTCGGACCGTGAGAAGGTACTTTATGCACCTCACTACCTCACTGGAGCAGCTGCATCATGGTGGGAAAATTTTCTACACATGCACCCCAATGAAAATAACATCACCTGGGAAGAATTTAAAGAAGGTTTTCGTGGGGCGCATATTCCCAGAAGCATTATGAAGATCAAGAAAAGGGAGTTTGATGACCTCAAGCAGAGAAGCATGACAGTGACTGAGTACAATAGTCAGTTTACTCAATTATCTCGTTATGCCAACGAAGAGCATATGACTGAAAATAAAAAGATGGAGAAATTTTTGGACGGTCTGGCACCAGCACTTAAATGCCAGCTGGTCGTACACACCTTTCCAGATTTCAAAACACTTGTGGACAAGGCTATTACATTGGAAAATGAGCGCCGCAGCTTGGAGGATTTTCGCAAGCGCAAAAGGGACAAGACTACTCATGCTCGCAACAACCGGAACAAGACTGATTTTCAGAAAAATGGAGCGAACAAATCCACGACCAATGTTCCAAGCCCAACCAAAAATTTCATGCAAGGGACAAGGATTTTACGTATCGCCCAGGTGTTACTTGCTATGCTTGTGGAGAGGAAGGACACTATGCCAAACAGTGCCCAAAACCAAGGAACTCGGCCCCCAAGCCGAACAACGGTGGAAATAATCCAGCTCCCAAGCGTAACAACTTCAACCCCAATAACAATCACAAGAAGGGTCACTTGAACCATGTGACCAAGGAGGAAGCACAGAATGCCCCGGATATCGTACTCGGTACGTTCCTTGTCAACACAATACCTGCCACGGTTTTGTTTGATTCTGGAGCTTCTCACTCGTTCATTTCAAAGAGTTTTGTTTTGCAACATGATTTTTCGATGCTTCCTTTGGAAAAATCCATGATCATCAAGTCCCCCGGGAATAAGCAAATCACTCAGAGTTACTGCCAAGGTGTGGTTATTGAGTTTGAAGGACTAAAGTTTCAGGCAAAACTCATTGTATTGGAAAATAAAGGACTGGATGTTATCCTAGGAATGGACTGGTTAACCACCAACAAGGGATTTATCGACTGCTTCAATCGGACGGTAATTCTTACTCATCATCACGGCAAGACGATAAAAGTTGCAGCTCAAGAAAGACCAATGTCACGACAACCAAAGTTGAACAAGGTGGACATTTCAGAGTTAAGAAAAGTTCCAGTGGTGTGTGAGTTCCCTGACGTATTTCCCGAAGAACTACCAGGCATGCCACCAGACCGGGAAATAGAGTTCATCATTGAACTAGCACCTGGAACCACCCCCATTTACAAGAAACCTTACAGAATGGCACCCTCCGAGTTGGTAGAATTAAAGAAGCAAATAAAAGAATTACTGGACAAAGGATTTATACGAGCCAGCTCCTCACCTTGGGGTTCACCAGTATTATTTGCAAAGAAAAAAGATGGGACACTGAGGTTATGTATAGACTATCGAGCACTCAACATGGTCACCATCAAAAACAAATATCCGATGCCACGGATAAATGATTTATTTGACCAGCTCGCACAAGCCAAGGTTTTCTCGAAAATTGATTTAAGATCGGGGTATCATCAATTAAAGGTACGGACAGAAGATATCCCCAAGACAGCATTCACCTCCAGATATGGATTGTATGAATTTACAGTAATGCCGTTTGGACTGACAAACGCCCCCGCATATTTTGTCCACCTCATGAACAAAGTGTTTATGAAATTTATGGACAAATTTGTTGTGGTGTTCATTGATGATATTCTGGTATACTCAAAGACACCGGAAGAACATGCTGAACATCTTAGAATTGTACTGGGAGAATTGAGGAAACATCAATTATACGCCAAGTTCAGCAAATGTGAATTTTGGTTAAGACAGGTTGGTTTTCTAGGCCATGTATTGACCCAAGAAGGTGTTGCCGTAGACCCAGAAAAAGTCAAGGCCGTACTTGGCTGGAAACCACCAGCCAACGTAACAGATGTACGAAGTTTCCTAGGAATGGCTGGATATTACCGAAGGTTTATTGAGGGATTCTCCACCATAGCAAAACCAATGACACAGTTACTCAAGAAGGATAAGAAATTTGTATGGACTGAAGCGTGCGAGAAAAGTTTCCAAGAACTCAAAAGGAAATTAACAACAGCACCGGTATTGGTTGTGCCAGACATACACAAAAGTTTTGAAGTGTATTGTGACGCATCCCGGAAGGGCCTCGGGTGCGTATTGATGCAAGACGGCAAAGTTGTCGCATATGCTTCCAGGCAACTACGAAAGCATGAAGAAAATTATCCTACTCATGACTTGGAGTTGGCAGCAGTCATCCATGCACTCAAAGAGTGGAGGCACTTTTTGCTTGGGAATCGTTGTGAAATATATACGGATCATAAAAGCCTCAAATATATTTTCACACAACCAGAACTCAATTTACGGCAACGACGCTGGTTGGAATTAGTCAAAGATTATGATGTTGGCATTCACTACCATCCAGGAAAAGCGAATGTAGTGGCAGACGCTCTTAGTCGAAACCCCAGCTCGGGCAACGACAGTCTACAGAACTTGAGGCCTGAATTTCAGCAGGAGTTCGCCAAACTCAACTTGGTGATGGTCACTGAGGGCAATGTGTCAAATATGGAAATACAGCCCACCCTAATGGAACAGATTAAGAAAGCTCAGCATGGACATCCCAGCATTGAAGGCATAAAGAAAAAGTGAGTCTGGGCAAAGCTTCAGAATTCGTCGTAGACGATGAGGGAATATTATGGTACGAGGACAGACTTTGCGTACCAAACATAGAGGGCCTCAAACAGCAAATTCTAACCGAAGGCCACACCGCTCCATATTCAATCCACCCTGGAGGGACCAAAATGTACAAGGACATCCAGGAAAAATTTTGGTGGCACGGTATGAAGAGGGATATAGCCACATTCATTGCATGTTGTGATTCATGTCAACGCATTAAAGCCGAGCACCAAAAACCAGCAGGGCTATTACAGCCAAACAGGATACCTGAGTGGAAATGGGACGAAATTGGAATGGATTTTATTGTCGGACTACCTCGGTCACAACACGGAAATGATGCCATATGGGTCATCACCGATAGATTAACTAAAGTGGCACATTTCATCCCGGTAAAGACAACCCACACCACTCAGAAGCTTGCCAAGCTTTACCTCTCCCGTATAGTTTGCCTGCATGGAGTTCCAAAGACTATAATATCCGACAGAGGCACTCAATTCGTCTCTAGATTTTGGGATCATTTACAACAAGCTCTGGGGACTCGACTAGCATTCAGTACAGCATACCACCCCCAGACTGATGGACAAACTGAACGCGTGAACCAAATTCTAGAGGACATGCTGAGAGCATGTGTTCTCACCTATGGAACCAGTTGGGAAGAAAGCTTGCCATATGCCGAGTTCGCATACAACAACAATTACCAAGCCAGTCTACAAATGGCACCTTTTGAAGCCTTGTACGGGCGGAGATGTCGTACTCCATTAAATTGGTCAGAAACAGGAGACAGTCGTATCTTCGGCCCAGACATGCTCAAGGAAGCCGAGGAGAAAGTTAGACTAATCAGGGACCGACTCAAGACAGCTCAAAGCCGACAAAAGAGTTATTACGATCGAAAGCATCGTGAAGTCAGCTTTGAACCCGGTGAATATGTGTATCTACGAGTATCTCCTATGAGGGGCCTGCAACGGTTCAAAGTTAAAGGAAAGCTAGCCCCAAGATTTATTGGACCCTTCTGTGTAGTTGCACGAAGAGGCACAGTAGCCTACCAGCTAGACCTACCCAAAGAGCTGTCAGACGTCCACGACGTGTTCCACGTCTCACAGTTAAGGAAATGTGTAAGCAACCCCGAGAAGCAGGTGTCTCATGAGAACATTGACGTGCAACCAGACCTCACCTACATGGAACGTCCAATAAAAATACTGGAGGAGTCTGAAAGGAGGACCCGTCAGAAAACAATTAAGTTTTTCAAGGTTCAGTGGAGCAATCACACCGCGGATGAAGCAACATGGGAAAGAGAGGATTTTCTTCGGACAGAGTACCCACACCTATTTAAGGATCAGCTGAAATCTCGGGGACGAGATTTTTCCTAAGGGGGTAGGTGTTGTAACACCCCAAAAAATCTTATTTGGTTTTATTAATTTCCTTTTTAGGGGAAGGAGGTTATTTAATTTTTTTTAAAACCTCTCCTTCTCAAAACCTTTAAGGCAAGTATTTTATGTGTTCTTCCCAACATTTACTTTGGTCTTGAGGGCTTTTCATTTAGTGTTGACTCAACACAAATATTTTCTTTGGGAAAGTCTTTGAAATCCTTTCTTTTAAAAATAACCATATGACTTATGAATTGATTCTTCCTCATTCAAATTTTTTTCTTGCCATGACCTAGGTTGAAAATTTTCTTCCAAAACCCCTCCCTCCACTTTGAGTCAAGTCAAATATCCAATCCCAGCAAGTTCAACCCATTTTGATTTTGACTCTATTTATTTTATCCTCAAAACTATTTCTGTCATTTATTTTGAACCTTAGTGATTTACAAAGGAACCACCAGATCCCTTTTGAGTTTTGGTTCCAAACAAACTCCTCTGACTAGTCCTTAGTACCCCCAACCTAGATCCTCAAGATCCACTTGTCCACAATTCAAAATTTTCAAATTTTGCTTGCTGCAAGTTTGGACCAGATTTGCCATTTTGGGTGAAATTCATTATTTCTCTTCTCCAAAAATTCTGAGAAAAATCATGCGGCCTCCAGATGCATCAAGAGACCTCTACACCAAAGTTCAACACCAGAAAAAAAATTCCACGTGCTTGAAACATTTCGTCGAACAGCTGGTGTGCACTGTTTCTGTCAAAATTCAGAGTTCAGTGTTTCATTTCAGTCGTCAGTGTCGTTTTCGTCAGTCAGCAGCGTCAATCTCACCAGTGCACGCGTTGGCGCCTTGCTCCCGGCTCCTCCTTCTTATCCACCGCGCCGCACGGTCGCCTGGACGGTTGCGAGCGTCGGCGGTGAGCTGGCAGAGGTGCATCGCCCCCATGAGCGGCGGCAGCAGCACTTGCTGGCGGCTGCCAGAGAGGCGCAGCGAGGGACGGTGCCGTCCAGCACCGCCCACACCACCAGAAGCCTACGCGTGGCCGTCTTCTTCCTGTGTGTGCTGCAGCACAGTCGCCGTGGCCTGAGAGGCGCAGAGCACGCTCTCTGCCGCCGACGGGCCCGTGAGGCCGTTCCGTCGAACACTTGGAGTATCGCCCAAGTCTGGCCAAGTTTAGCTACGGGATGAAGCCAGTGATCCAATCCGCAGCTGCCCCGACCCCTAAACCGCCGTTCGACCACTGCCTTGCCATAATCATCGCCGGAGTTATCCCGTTCTCGGCAACCGCCTCGGACCGGCTATAAAAGGGAGCCTCGAGCTCGCCTTCAACCCAGCACCACTCCTACACCTCACCAGAGCCACGCCTAGCTACTAGGAAGACCTCGGGGAGGCCTTCTTCCCCGACTCCGGCCGCCCCGATCCGCTTTGGGCTCTGGCACGATTCCGTCTGGTGAGACCACCCCCGCCTCCCAGACCGTGCCAGTCGCCTCCTAGTACACCCACTCCTCTAACCCGAGCCTCAATTTGACATCTGCAGCCCTCCCCGGCGAGATCCACCATAGCCCGAACCACCGTCCGCCGGAGTAGAGGCCGCCGTCGACGTGGTGCTCGCCGACGACCAACTCCACCACCCACAGGTGCGGAAGAGCACCGTGAGTCCGTAGGTACCAACCACTTCCCCTACCTCGCCGGGGATCGACGCCGGCGGCCACCGCGGTCCTCGGGCGCCGGTGTGCTCTGTTTGAATTCAAACCTGACGGGTGGGACCCCCTCGTCAGCTTTTTCTCTTTTTCGAAACGTTTTCTGAAAACGCCTTCGGGCAAAATACGTTTTCTAACTGAGGCGTTTTCTGTCCTTTTTATGAACTAGCCCCTGGAAAGTTTCTGTTTCATTACAGATGGGTCCCTGGACTAAAACCTTAATAACTTTTAAACAAAAGATGATTTTGAGTTGATTCTTTTTCTGTCAGCTTTATTTTTCTGTCTAGTTTTTTATCATATTTATTTGAAAAATATTTGGAACAACTTTTATGCACACTCGGTATTTACGTTAGTACGCGTTCTCTTTATACCGTAGATACCGGAGGAGGTGACGGAGCCGCAAACTTCACCGAGCTAGACACCGACTGCTCCGAACCAGGCAAGCATGTTTGAACCTTTGATATGATGAGTGTTTTGCATGTTTGCTTGAATAGTTAGTTCATGGCATGTTTATATGAGCATCAGTGAGTGTTATATTGCATGCAAGGCAACTACCAGTATGCTTCGAAACTTGATGTGATCATTTGATGGGAGATAACATGATCATGTGGTGACATGAAAGGTGGTAAGATGGTATTGTTGAAGCATGCCAGTCTTATGTCAACCGTTAAACTCCAGTGTTAACGTGGATCAAGCCACGTTACCGTCCGTCCCCTTTTCGTGCTGCCACATGTTTTCTGCAAAGAATACGGTTTAGTAAGTTGCAAACCTCTTTCCTCGTACACACCAAATAGAGGGGCCGTGATGAGGGTTCCATGGCCCTGGATTAAAGCCCGTCATCCGGTCAGGGGGCATGGGTGTTTCCGGTTGGGACCGAGAGGGGGGCACCCCTTAGAGCGCGCGATATAAATTTGATCCCATGCTACTCGAGGTTGTGGCCTCCCCGTCTTAAAGTTTTTCTTGAACGTTGCCTAGGGTGATCCCTGGCAGCGGAATGTGGAATGGGTGTGTACTGGTTAGATGTGTTTCTCCTAAAATACCGTAAACGGAACTAGTCCTTTGTGACTACTGAAATCCGTTGGCTGTGGTTAAAGAGTACAAACTCTGCAGAGTCAAAACCCATCCGAGTAACCGTGTCCATGGTCAAGGATCTTGGTCAACATATCCATATCAGTATCAGTATCAGTCTCAACGTCCGTCTCAGCGTCAGTCTCTGTGTCAGTCTCAGTGAAAATCCCCGGTGAATAAACATGAATGGTAAACCCGGCTGAATGTTATTCCTGTGGATGGACTAACCAGTTTATTATTACATACATGAGTATTCCCTTGAGATGATTTAAATTCATGAGCTACTTGAATTCGAATAATGAAATATAAGCCCTTTATGTGATGTCGCTCAGACGTCCGAACTGTGGCACTCTTGTTATTTACTTTTGATATAAGCCCTTTATGTGATGTCGCTCAGACGTCCGACTGTGGCACTCTTGTTATTTACTTTTGATATAAGCCCTTTATGTGATGTCGCTCAGACGTCCGACTGTGGCACTCTTGTTATTTACTTTTGATATAAGCCCTTTATGTGATGTCGCTCAGACGTCCGACTGTGGCACTCTTGTTATTTACTTTGATATAAGCCCTTTATGTGATGTCGCTCAGACGTCCGACTGTGGCATTCTTGCTATTTACTTTTGATATAAGCCCTTTTCGAGATGTCGCTTAGACGTCCGACTGTGGCACGCACTGTCGTTTATATTTCAATATGAGCCCTTTATGTGGTGTCGCTCTGACGCCCGACTGCGGCATTGTTAATTTATTTTACCTTTCGAGGCGTCGCTTCAGACACCCGATCGGTCTTCAGCTATTTTATTGGGATTTCGGGAGGACTACCGCCTGACTTCCTTTTTATTTATCGTGCAGTGCAATTTATTATCTGAGTGCGCATTACTAATCTGCTCATGTGCATCATGTTTGCATTTGTTATATCTTATGTCCAAACTGTCTTGCGAGTACATTCAAAGTACTCACCTGGCTTGTTGATTTGGCCAGATGTTGACGAAGGCGATCTTATGGATGAAGAGTTCGATAGCGAGTCCGACGCCTAGAGGAGTCCCAGTCAGTTCCGTGCGATCCTGGAATTGGTCACTTGTGTTATATACGCTTCCGCTACACCAATAAAATCATCGAGCCTCACTCCGGCGCTCGATGAGCTGTAAAATTTAGGAGTCTTGTCACCCATTCTCTGTGACATATCCACCACCACTTTTTTTACGAGTCAGTAGTTATGCCACCATACTCCTTGTGTCATATCCGCCCTTATGTATTATATCGGCGTGCTTGTAATAAATTGTTGAGCAACCTCAGCTCAACCTTGTATAATATTTAGTACTTCTGGATTTCTGTATCAAGGATTTGTCCACCAGTAAGAAGGATTCTTCTATACTGGTTTGATATAAGGGTTGGTTTCTCAATAAATGTTTTATTGGAAAACCGGTCCTGACAACCTTGGTATCAGAGCCAGGCTGACTATAGGAAGCCACTAGGTGTGATCGCTAATTGGTTATTAGCGTAATAAGCGCTAGTTTAACATTTTGCAAACGTAGCAATTTTCTATTGGTCATCATAAATTTATGATTTGACTATCCAGAATTTTTGTCTACTTTTGTAGATGGCTGGCAACGACTGCGAGTCACAGGTGTTCGCCAATGTGCCTGAGGGGTTTATCAAGCTTCTCGTCTCCATCACCAAGCTCGCGATCGGGCCATCGGCTCGTCCAGAGTTCACACTCTACCAGCACAAGATCAGCGACAACGTGTCTATGCACCAGGCCGTGGTGCACTTCAAGGGAGGACATTCTGAGTCACGCCGCTTCCATTTTGTGGGAAGGGCCATGCCTACGGAGAGGCATGCCATGCAGATGGCTGCCCGTGAGGCGATAGCTCGTCTCCGGGATGCGCTCCCTTCGATGAAGACTCGCCGCTACTGCTACCTCCCATGCCACGTGCCTTACACATGTCACTATGCATTCGCTTGCGCTAGGGGAGAGAGATGAGGCTATTGAGATGCTTGTTGAGTATCTCAAAGCTCTTGAGGCAGCTTTTGATAACCTCGTGGACGACTTTGTGGCTGCTCGTATGGACTTCGTGTAGGGTTGTTCCGCCAACAGGAGGGAGCCCCTCCATACAACACCACCACTGACTTACGTCTCGTCCTCAGCATCCTATGCACCTGCCATCCTAGCCACCGCTCGCTGCCTGCCTACCACTAAGGAGTTTGACCAAGTCATTGCTCCTACTCCAGTCAGAGCTGCACCTCGCCCTTAACTAGTTTCTGTTCATTCTGCAACTCCCGTTTTGAGTTACTACTCTTAGCAACTTGAACCAGTATCAAATGCCGAGGGGTTGCTATAAACACTAGTAAAGTACACATCAATAACATGTATATCCAATATACCTTTGTTCACTTTGCCATCCTTCTTGTCCACCAAGTATCTAGGGAAGTTCCATTTCCAGTGACCATTTCCTTTGCAGTAGAAGCACTCAGTTTCAGGCTTGGGTCTAGCTTTGGGCTTCTTCACGGGAGCAGCAACTTGCTTGCCGTTCTTTTTGAAGTTCCCCTTCTTCTCTTTGCCCTTTTCTTGAAACTAGTGGTCTTGTTAACCATCAACACTTGATGCTTTTCTTGATTTCTACCTTCATCGATTTCAGCGTCACGAAGAGCTTGGGAATCGTTTCTGTTATCCCTTGCATATTATAGTTCATCACGAAGTTCTAGTAACTTGGTGATAGTGACTAGAGAACTCTGTCAATCACTATCTTATCTGGAAGATTAACTCCCACTTGATTCAAGTGATTGTAGTACTCAGACATTCTGAGCACATGCTCACTAGCTGAGCTATTCTCCTCCATCTTGTAAGCAAAGTACTTGTCAAAGGTCTCACACCTTTCGACTTGGGCACGAGTCTGAAATACTAATTTCAACTCTTGGAACATCTCATATGCTCCGTGTCGTTTCAAAAACGTCTTTGAAGCCCCGATTTTAAGCCGTAAAGCATGGTGCACTAAACTATTAAGTAGTCGTCATATCGAGCTTGCCAAACGTTCATAATGTCTGCATTTGCTCCTGCAATCGGTCTGTCACCTAGCGGTGCATCAAGGACATAATTCTTCTGTGCAGCAATGAGGATAATCCTCAGATCACGGATCCAATCTGCATCATTGCTACTAACATCTTTCAACTTAGTTTTCTCTAGGAACATATCAAAAATAAAACAGGGGAGCTAAACGCGAGCTATTGATCTACAACATAGATATGCTAATACTACCAGGACTAATTTCATGATAAATTTAAATCATATTACTTAAGAACTCCCACTTAGATAGACATCCCTCTAGTCATCTAAATGATCATGTGATCCAAATCAACTAAACCATGTCCGATCATCACGTGAGATGGAGTAGTTTTCAATGGTGAACATCACTATGTTGATCATATCTACTATACGATTCACGCTCGACCTTTCGGTATCCAGTGTTCCGAGGCCATATCTGCATATGCTAGGCTCGTCAAGTTTAACCCGAGTATTTCTGCGTGTGCAAAACTGGCTTGCACCCGTTGTATATGAACGTAGAGCTTATCACACCCGATCATCACGTGGTGTCTCGGCACGACGAACTTTGGCAACGGTGCATACTCAGGGAGAACACTTGTACCTTGAAATTTAGTAAGAGATCATCTTATAATGCTACCGTCAATCAAAGCAAAATAAGATGTATCAAAGATAAACATCACATGCAATCAATATAAGTGATATGATATGGCCATCATCATCTTGTGCCTTTGATCTCCATCTCCAAAGCACCGTCATGATCACCATCGGCACCGGCGCGACACCTTGATCTCCATCGTAGCATCGTTATTGTCTCGCCAACTATTGCTTCTACGACTATCGCTACCGCTTAGTGATAAAGTAAAGCAATTACATGGTGATTGCATTTCATACAATAAAGCGACAACCATATGGCTCCTGCCAGTTGCCGATAACTCTGTTACAAAACATGATCATCTCATACAATAAAATTTAGCATCATGTCTTGACCATATCACATCACAACATGCCCTGCAAAAACAAGTTAGACGTCCTCTACTTTATTGTTGCAAGTTTTACGTGGCTGCTACAAGCTGAGCAAGAACCGTTCTTACCTACGCATCAAAACCACAACGATATTTTGTCAAGTTAGTGTTGTTTTAACCTTCACAAGGACCGGGCGTAGCCACACTCGATTCAACTAAAGTTGGAGAAAGTGACACCCGCCAGCCACCTGTGTGCGAAGCACGTCGGTAGAACCAGTCTCGCGTAAGTGTACGCGTAATGTCGGTCCGGGGTGCTTCATCCAACAATACCGCCGAATCAAAGTATGACATGGTGGTAAGCAGTATGACTAGTATCGCCCACAACTCACTTGTGTTCTACTCGTGCATATAACATCTACGCATAAACCTGGCTCTGATACCATTGTTGGGAAACGTAGTAATTTCAAAAAAATTCCTACGCAAACGCAAGATCATGGTGATGCATAGCAACGAGAGGGGAGAGTGTGTCAACGTACCCTCGCAGACCGAATGCGGAAGCGTTGTGACAACGCGGTCGATGTAGTCGTATGTCTTCACGATCGACCGATCCTCAGTACCGAACGTACGGCACCTCCGTGTTCTGCACACGTTCAGCTCGGAGACGTCCCGCGAACTCACGATCCAGTAGAGCTTCGCCGGAGAGTTTTGTCAGCACGACGGCGTGATGACGGTGATGATGATGCTACCGACGCAGGGCTTCGCCTAAGCACCGCTACGATATTACCGAGGTGGATTATGGTGGGGGGGGGGGGACACCGCACATGGCTAAGAGATCAATGATCAATTGTTGTGTCTCCAAGGGGTGCCCCCCTCCCCGTATATAAAGGAGTGGAGGAGGGGGAGGGGGCCGGCCTCCTATGGCGTGCCCCATGAGGAGTCCTACTCCCACTCCCCCCTTCCAAGTAGGAGTAGGAGAGGAGAAGGAAGGGAGAGAAGGAGAGAAGGAAAGGGGGGCGCCGCCCCCTCCTTGTCCAATTCGGACTAGAGGGGGAGGGGGCACGCGGCTGCCCTGGCCGCCCCTCCTCTTCTCCCACTAGGGCCCATTAGGCCCAATACACTCCCCGGGGGGTTCCGGTAACCCCCCGGCAGTCCGGTAAATGTCTGAAACCTCCCGAAACACTTCTGGTGTCCAAACATAGTCGTCCAATATATCGATCTTTACGGCTCGACCATTTCGAGACTCCTTGTCATGTCCGTGATCATATGCGGGACTCCGAACTACCTTCGGTACATCAAAACACAAAAACTCATAATACCGATTGTCACCGAACTTTAAGCGTGCGGACCCTACGGGTTCGAGAACTATGTAGACATGACCGAGAGACATCTCCGGTCAATAACCAATAGTGGAACCTAGATGCTCATATTGGCTCCCACATATTCTACGAAAATCTTTATCGGTCAAACCGCATAACAACATACGTTGTTCCCTTTGGCATCGGTATGTTACTTGCCCGAGATTCGATCGTCGGTATCTCAATACCTAGTTCAATCTCGTTACCGGCAAGTCTCTTTACTCGTTCCGTAATACATCATCCCCCAACTAACTCATTAGTTACATTGCTTGCAAGGCTTATAGTGATGTGCATTACCGAGAGGGCCCAGAGATACCTCTTCGATACTCGGACTGACAAATCCTAATGTCGATCTATGCCAACCCAACAAACACCTTCGGAGACACCTGTAGAGCATCTTTATAATCACCCAGTTACGTTGTGACGTTTGATAGCACACAAGGTGTTCCTCCGGTATTCGGGAGTTGCATAATCTCATAGTTATAGGAACATGTATAAGTCATGAAGAAAGCAATAGCAACATACTAAACGATCAAGTGCTAAGCTAACGGAATGGTTCAAGTGAATCACATCATTCTCTAATGATGTGATCCCGTTAATCAAATGACAACTCATGTCTATGGCTAGGAAACTTAACCATCTTTGATTCAACGAGCTAGTCAAGTAGAGGCATACTAGTGACACTCTGTTTGTCTATGTATTCACACATGTACTAAGTTTACGGTTAATACAATTCTAGCATGAATAATAAAAATTTATCATGATATAAGGAAATATAAATAACAACTTTATTATTGCCTCTAGGGCATATTTCCTTCAGTCTCCCACTTGCACTAGAGTCAGTAATCTAGTTCACATCGCTATGTGATTTAACACCAATAGTTCACATCACCATGTGATTAATATCCATAGTTCACATCGCCATGTGGCCAACACTCAAAGGGTTTACCAGATTCAGTAATCTAGTTCACATCGCCATGTTATTAACACCCAAAGAGTACTAAGGTGTGATCATGTTTTGCTTGTGAGAGAAGTTTAGTCAACGGGTCTGCCAAATTCAGATCCGTATGTATTTTGGAAATTTCTATGTCTACAATGATCTGCACGGAGATACTTTAGCTAATTGCTCCCACTTTCAATATGTATCCAGATTGAGACTTAGAGTCATCTGGATCAGTGTCAAAACTTGCATCGCCGTAACCCTTTACGACAAACCTTTTGTCACCTCCATAATCGAGAAACATATCCTTATTCCACTAAGGATAATTTTGACCGCTGTCCAGTGATCTACTCCTAGATCACTATTGTACTCCCTTGCCAAACTCAGTGTAGGGTATACAATAGATCTGGTACACAGCATAGCATACTTTATAGAACCTATGGCTGAGGCATAGGGAATTACTTTCATTCTCTCTCTATCTTCTGCAGTGTTCGGGTTTATAGTCTTACTCAATTTCACACCTTGTAACACAGGCAAGAACTCTTTCTTTGACTGTTCCATTTTGAACTACTTCAAAATCTTGTCAAGGTATGTACTCATTCAAAATATATCCGGCGAATTCTAGAAGTTGTCTTTTCTCTACCTTCCAAAGGTATATTTCTTTATATTTTTTTATATACTCCCGTAGCTTTTTATTTCTAGACTAGTATGATAGAATAATTAGATTATCAATTAGTCTCTGTATTTATACATTAGACCTAGAATTCTTTTAGCCGTAACTATTTTTCTTCCGTAAAACAGCTTGGCCTTGATTTTTAAATAGCATAACTTTTTACTCGTTTGTCCAAATTCGACGAAACCAACGCCAAATTCTTCATGTTGATCCCACCTATCCAGTGAACCTATCAATTCAATTTTTTGCAACTTTCAAATTTCGAAATTTGCTCATATTCATATTCAAACTTCTTTTGTTCATAACTCGAGTTTTATAACTCCGATTTAATTGATTCTTTTTGCTAATGGAAGCTCTTGACCTAAACTTTCTGATAAGACCAAATCCACCCAATTTTGGTACTGTTAGAAATTCTTTTCTGGTGCAAGAGTTAATTGCTTGTTTTCGAAGTTTTCCGAGACGTTTTCTTCGATTATTTTGCATGAGTGCTTATGTATGCAATTGCTTGCTCAGGATAGATTGACCGGAGTGTGATGAGTAGAACTATCAGGAGTTATGAGTGTGAATCATCTTCATCAATAGTACAAGGCAAGTTCACACTTTGATCATATTTTTCATACCCGGTTTTTATGCATTAGTTTTACCCTCAAACATCGCATGAGTAGGTTTTGGTAACATGTGGGTATTGGGAGGTAGTTGACGAGGTAGGAACCTATTGTCCTTCATTCAACCTTGGGTTCATACGTTATGCCTATATTGTCTTGCTATGCTCGTAGACATGGATTGGTATGTGAGATTCATGCAGGATGTGAGAGATTTTAACTAAGGGAAACTTAAGGTGGCTACTTTAATACACATCTGGGTGGAATGGTTGGGGCACCCTGGAGCACCCAGTGGTTTGCCCGGGCACCTGGAGAACCCAGTGCTTTCCCAAGGGAATCCCGGAGTACCCGTGTGATTACCCTATGGAATGCCACCCAGGCTCAAAGGGATCATAAGATTATTCATGCTAGAAACTTTCGTGTGCAGCCACAAGCCATTATGGGCTCTGGAATAGTTGAGTAAGTTGTGGGAATCCTTTCCATGATGGGCTAGCAGATGTAGGGGATTGTAGGTGTACCGGCCTATCTATCGGTTAAGGGGTCCTCTTCGAAAAGACTGTGTCTCGGTCATCCGTTTCTCAAACATCATGCAGTGCGAGAAATTCAACGGAGGAGATCGAGTCTTGTGGGGAAAAGTGCGCAAACCTTTGCAGAGTGTACAAACTAATCATGGTTAGCTGTGTCCCCGGTTATGGACATATTGAGTATCTGGTATTTGAATTATTGATTTGATCTCATCACTTTACTCAATGAATTTGTTGGGTTATTAATAATTTTGGGATTGAGTTGGAGGAACATACTCAATAACGGCATCAACTTGGTAGAAAAATAAAATTTATTCCTTTGTTGTAGGGAAAAATTGGCTTTATGCAAAAATTAAACTTAGAGCTTCCACCAGCCAAATATGCATATAGAAGTAGTTGTTATTCATCATTATCTTATGGTGTGAATTTGCTAGTACATTCAATGTATTGACCTATACGGCTGCAACGTCTCATGTTGCAGGATTCTTACGACGAGTAAGTGATACGTTAGGGTTACGATGTCTACACTCAACTTTGCCGTTGGTGTTGATGGGAATCCACAACCTCCTTGTTACTTCTGCTATATGGATTGAGGTAATAGTATTTACGTTACTTTATACATGTGATTTACCTCTGTTATAAATCCTCGAGTACTGTGTGTCAGCATACCGATCCAGGGATGACACTTAAGCACAGAGACTTGATCCATTCGGATCGGGTTGCTACAAGATGGTATCAGAGCACTTGTTGACTGTAGGACGTGACCCTAGAAACTGGCAAGCCCATAGGAAAGATTTTTCTCTAAAACTTTATTTTCAAAAAGATCTTTTACCTCTCTTCTTTTCTGAGCTTTATCAAATATTCCCTTTTAGTTAGACTATACCCCTTTTCCCTTTTGACCACGCGAAGATTCAACTGATGAGACCACTCCGAGAAGATATCGGACAACTAAGACCACTTCGGAATGAAGAGGATTTTACCGAGCATTATAATAATGGAAACTTCAACGGTTGAAGACTCCAAAGGCTAGGAGAAATTAGAGGCTCTGAAGAATTTCCAGATTTGTATGACCTAGGAAGGCTACCCTTATGGAATTTGTCAGACTATTGAAGTTGTCAATACTCGAGATCAAGGTATGTCGGAGAAAGACCAGAACATGGAGTGTTAGAACTCAAAGTCTTTGTCAGAAAACCCTAAGGCAGGAGATATCAACTATGGAATGATAGCTCATGGCAATGACATGGGCATAAACACGGCTATCCGTGATGTCATTGCTCGCTTATGCTATTGTCACCATGCTAAGTTAAGCATGCATTTCTTCGGAAGGATTGGATGACAAAAGGGCTACTGGAGCACCTGTCAGCAAAAGATGAAGTTTTAACCTCAGCTGTTGTATCGCCAGGATCTGAAGTATTACAGCAAGAATTTTCGGATGGACCTTCGGGAAGCCTTATTCGACTAGGAAGCATTTCGTGAAGGACTCGGGACCCAGAAGCTGAAAGTAGCCAAGCTGGAGGAGCAAAACCTCGAGATACCGGAGATTCGTCAGGAACTGAAGGATAGTAGGACCATGGTTCATGCCAAGGATGTTGAAACCCAGAATTTGGAACGCAACTCCAGAATATTAAAGGACGTCACGAGAGACTTCACGTCAACAGAAATGGCCTGGCAGAATAACTTGGGAAGATCAGCAAGCACGATCGGAAGAAGCCATCAGAGACATGAACAAGACTTGAAGAGTTTGGCGACTTCGAAGATTTATTGACCTTTAGAAGACCAAACCCCTGTTATATACCTACGTTAGATGTGACGGTTGTGAGCTGTCATTTGTTTGATGTTTTTCTGACAGCCACAAAATAAAATCTGTCTTTTCAAAACTATTGTTTGTATTGTGTGTATCCCTCTCTATCTCTCTTATCTCACCCCAAAACCCGTGGAACGAATAGAGGATGAATGGAGATGAACTCATATTTTCTGGACCAATGAGTCAATTGGAGACGGACCGATGGATTCAGAACATGGAAGGTCACATGAAGAATAACACTATAGCCAGAAAGGATATGACCCAGCATGCTCTTCAGTGCTTTGAAAGAGGTGCTGCTACTTGGTGGAGGATGTACCAAACCGTCAATGGATGGCAAAAAGTAACCACTTGGGAAGAATTTAAGTTGACTCTATTAAAGTCTCGGCTTGTGTCCCAGAAGTTGAAGACTTATGGAAATGATATGAAGAAACCTTGTGCATGCAAGTTCTGTGAAGAAATAGGACACAACCATAAAGAACACAAGGATGAATGCCCTCATTGTGAAGAAAGTCACCCAACTGAAGAATGCCCAACTAGGCAGATTACTTGTTTCTCGTGTGAAGGAACTACCCACTACCCTGCTTAGTGTCACACTTACCCCATGGTACAAAGAACCATCCATCAGAAGAAAGAATCAATGAAAGGAGCCCTCATGGAAATTTTAGAAGAACCTGTGATGAAGGAAGAGGTGGAGGACACACCCGAAGAAGACCCAATTAAACCCGACACCAAGTCATGCTATTCATGTGGAGAAGAAGGACACATCTCCCAGAATTGTGTGGAAGGGGATCTAGTAGCACTTCCAACAGTGGACGTAGAGTATGACCCACAGGAAATAGAAGCCATGATTGGCACGGAAAAGTCCAGGAAGAGAAGTAGATTGGATTCCAGGAAGGACCTGAGTCATATCACCTGTTTCAGGTGCAAGGAGTTAGGGCACTACTTCAGCGGTTGCCCAAAAAGGAAAACCTCAAGACTTGTCAGAAGTAATATGTTTTCGCTGTAATGAAGCAGGACACTTTGTCATAGATTGTCCCAATGAGAAGGTGGCTGGTGCTAAATAGTTGAGTCTGTAAGAAGTATAGTAGAAGTAGTGAGAACATTTTTATTATTGAGGTGTTGAGTTGAGGCATGTAATGGAAATGCAGGAGATTGTAATAATGTAGAATCAATAAAGTTAGCATCGTTGGTACTGATTTGGATTTTATGAGTTGTACTCTATGAAGAAAGATTTTGACCATTTTCGAGGATATGAGAAATATGGTCTATGGAATAATTTGTGCATTTCAAGGGTGGTAGTACCCTGTGAGGACACTTGACCCGTGGAAAAGATAATGATATTCCACGAAGTGGACTACAGACAAAATAAGTACGAGTTTTATCTCGATATGTGGGATACCCCAAGAGTACGAAGGGATGAAGTACTATTGGATATAAAGGAGGCGTAATATGGAGCAATTGTAACTCCTTGATGAGTCTGAATAATCACGTCTTAGTTTGGTACCAATAGAAGGAAGGGAGACAATACAATTGGATGGATTTAAGAATGCTGGGAAGTTGGATGTTAGAATAATGATCAGTTGCCCCAATGATGAGTACAAGGTTTACAAGTGATGAGATGGGCCATAACTCACAGGCCCCAGGACCTGCCAAGAAGCAAGCACACTCTTGCTGAAGGAAAAACCCTGGAAGAAGATACGACTTTATCAACAGACGATTTTATATGAGTTTACGCAAAACCTGAGAGTTGTGAAGGAACGATAGATGTTTGTTTGGCTTGCAGAATCAATGAATTTATCTGAACTTAGTTCGTCGACAAGAGAAATTCTGCAATGCTTGTGAGGATGACCGAGTGTTAGACTGCGAGATTTGCTAAACCATGTACAAGGTAATGATATGGGTGCGGGATGGATTGATCACCATACCGACTTACTCTTATTATTCGCGTTGCTATATGGGATGGTAAATCTGAGTAACTTACCCATAGTAGAGCGACGACGATCAAAACCTTGTTTAAACCTTAGAATGGTATGACAATTTCCCCTTGTACAAGGCAACTTTTGCCACTCGTAGGTCATACGATGAGGTTAAACCCAAACCCATTTCCTACAGGAGAAACCATAAATTATTGACCGCCATGAGATATCGATAGTTGTTTAGTATTGGCGCCAGACCCGTCAGATAAGAAAACCCAGTCACAAAAGAACCTTACCAAGATGAAATGACACAAGAATTGAGGAAAAAGGTTATGCCACTACCGGAAGAGCCCAGAGAAGGAATTTTCCTGAGAATCTGAGAAGACCGACACTGTCAAGAATAAGGATGGAGTATATGAGTTTTGATGGAACCGTAACAACGCTTCTAAGGGTGGTAGCACCCGAGACCCCCGGAGACGATCGATGGATTTTGAAAAGAGCCCGGAGCCTCTCTGAATCTCGAGGACGAGATTCATTTTAAGGGTGGTAGGTTTGTAACATCCCAAAATTCTAAATGTTTGAATGTTATATTAAATAAATAGTTTGGATTGTTTGTTTGATTGTGGTGTGGTTGCTCGAGTGAAATTGAGTGAAACTTGAAACTTTTTGAAAGTTAAATGAGAGGGAATAAAAAGACTTTCACAAACTTTCATTTTTGCATTTATGATCTCCATGAATTCAAATTATTTACAAATACAAAACCCTAGAGAGAAGATGACATGACTTCTTCCATTTTAAAAAATGAAAAGGGTTTTTGAAAATATTTGAATTTCATTTGGAAATATTTTAAACTCAGAAACTTTTTGCAACTCAATGATTTTCATGAGAGAAGATAAAATGACTTCTTCAAAGCATATGAAATATGAGTTGGGAGTTTCAAAGAAATCAAATTCAAAGTCCCTTTGAAGGTATCATGAAAAATTATTTTCAATTTGGAGTTATTTGGTTTTTATTCAAATTATTTTTCTCCAGAAATAAAATAAATGGAAATAAGGGTAAAATGATTCCCTTCAATGTAAAAATGGAGAGAAATGAGTTATAAATCATTTTGGCATTTTAAAATATTTTTATTTGATTTTTAAATGAACCAGTAGCACTGTTTTCTTTATTTAACTTTTGGTAGAATTTATTTGCCTCTAAAAATATGTTCATCATTTAGGAAATTGTTTTATGAAAATTTTGATATATAATATGCCTCTGTACAATTTTAGTTTTATTTCTGTTATTCAGTTTTCCCTTTTCTGTTTCTAAAAAAAAACTGCGCGTGCGCCTGGAACTAACTGTCGCCCACGTGCACAGCATAGTGGCATCGGGCGCCCCATCATTTTGTTTCTTCTCTCCTACATGGGCCAGGCCTAGCCAGCCATATTTTTTTCCTTCCCAGTTTTTTTTCACTTTGGCCAAAATTAAAAAAAAAACGCAGCGGTGGTGCGTGCGCGTTGCCGGCCGAACCTTTTGGCCCATGCCGCACCTCTTCTCTCTTTTCTATATTTCGTATACGTTTAGTCCCACATTGCCTAGCCTTTAACCCCTAAGCCTCTATTCCACCTATAAATATAGACCCATAGAGCCCCCAAAAATCATCCGACTCGAGTTAAATCAATATTTTGGTTTGACTAGATTCCTAAAAATAAATATTATTTCTTCTATCCGGCAAATTCAAGAAGTCGTCTTTTCTCTACCTTACAAAGATATATTTCTTTGTATTTTTTATATACTCCCGTAGCTTGTTATTTCTAGACTAATACGGTAGAATAATTAGATTATCAATTAGTCTCTGTATTTATACATTAGACCTAGAATTCTTTTAGCCGTAACTATTTTTCTTCCGTAAAATGGATTGGCCTTGATTTTTTAAATAGCCATAACTTTTTATTCGTTTGTCCAAATTCGACGAAACCAGCGCCAAATTCTTCATCTTTAATTGATTATTTTTGCTAATTGAAGCTCTTGACCTAAACTTTCTGATAAGACCAAATCCACCCAATTTTGGTACTGTTAGAAATTAATTGCTTGTTTTCAAAGTTTTCCGAGATCTTTTCTTCGATTCTTTTGTATGAGTGCTTGCTTGCTCACGATAGATTGACCGGAGTGTGAGGAGTAGAAATATCAGGAGTTATGAGTGCGAATCATCTTCATCAACAGTACAAGGCAAGTTCACACTTCGATAATACTTTTCATACCTAGTTTTTATGCATTAGTTTTACCCTCAAACATTGCATGAGTAGGTTTTGATAACATGTGGGTATTGGGAGGTAGTTGATGAGGTAGGAACCTATTGTCCTTCATTCAACCTTGGGTTTATACGTTATGCGTATATTGTTTTGCTATGCTTGTAGACGTGGATTGGTATGTGAGATTCATGCAAGATGTGATAGATTTTAACTAAGGGAAACTAAGATTATTCATGCTAGAAACTTCCGTGTGCAGCCACAAGACATTATGGGCTCTGGCATAGTTGAGTAAGTTGTGGGAATCCTTTCTATGATGGGCTAGCAGATGTAGGGGATTGTAGGTGTACCAGCCTATCTATCGGTTAAGGGGACCTCTTCGGAAAGACTGTGTCTCGGTCATCCGTTTCTCAAACATCATGCAGTGCAAGAAATTCAATGGAGGAGATCGAGTCTTGTGGGGAAAAGTGCGCAAACCTCTGCAGAGTGTACAAAGTAATCATGGTTAGCCGGGTCTCCGGTTATGGACATCTTGAGTATCTGGTATTTGAATTATTGATTTGATCTCATCACTTTACTTAATGAATTTGTTGGGTTATTAATAATTTTGGGATTGAGTTGGAGGAACCTTCTCAATAACGGCATCAACTTGGTAGAAAAATAAAATTTATTCCTTTGTTGTAGGAAAAAATTGGCTTTATGCAAAAATTAAACTTAGAGCCTTCACCAGCCAAATATGCATATAGAAGTAGTTGTTATTCATCATTATCCTATGGTGTGAATTTGCCAGTACATTCAATGTACTGACCTATACGGCTGCAACATCTCATGTTGCAGGATTCTTACGACGAGTAAGTGATACGTTAGGGTTACAATGTCTACACTCAACTTTGCCATTGTTGTTGATGGAAATCCACAACCTTGTTGTTACTTCCGCTATATGGATTGAGGTAATAATATTTACGTTACTTTATACATGTGATTTACCTCTGTTATAAATCCTCGAGTACTATGTGTGTCAGCATACCGATCCAGGGATGACACTTAAGCATAGGGAGTTGATCCATTCGGATCAGGTTGCTACAACCATTCCACCTCCTCATCGTCGTCATCCTCTTCTCCGTCCTATAACGGCTCCTCGTCTGTCTGGTTATAGTCTGATGACTCCGGAGGCGGCATCCCTTCCATGATCCGGATATAATCGAGGTCTGGGCTTGACGCTGGACTCATGGAAGACGAGTGGGATGGTTCCGATGTTGACCTACAATCGGGCGCCAGACTGCTGGCTGAACTGTCGTCCTCGCTGTCGCTCGACATGGCTATAGAGTGTGTGCTAGTGTGTAGCGCGGCCTCCGGGGGACGATGAAGATGGTGGACACTTAAGCGGGGTATGCAGAGAAGAGGAAATGCCAATTGAAGTGGGGGTTGACGTATTATCTAACCGCTGATATAATCAACCGCAATTATTTGTACCCAGTCGCTCCAAATTCCCGGGGTTGCGCAGGACTCCTATTGGCTGGTTTATTTTTTCAAGACAAAAAGAAGGAACGAGTTTTGGGATTATGCACCGGTACCGGTACGGACAGAGTTGGACAGTTGGCAAACAATACATTGAGCTCTTCTTATTGATAAAGCCAGTAATAATCAAACTACAAAGGAAAAGAAAAAAAGACAAAGGAAAATATCTGCACGAATCTTCGCGTAACATCAATGTCATAGGACCTAGATGTGCATTACTTAGAGCACATCTAGATGTGCTTTAGCAATACTGTTAAACAAAACCCCTAATCATCATTGCAAACAACGTATAGAAGATGGCTAATGCGACAACCAGAACTACACATGCTAGTTCCTTCTTGTCTCTTGCTTTCATCTGTTGCCTGTGATTGATTCTTTCTTGCTTCATCGTACTGGTTGTACATTCCAGATCAGCCAATTTCTTCTTCAGCTTTACGTTATCTTCTGCGAGCTTGGTGATAACACTCCGAGCCCTACCATGCCATTCTTCATCCAGCCACTTAACAAAGGCACAAGCCTCATATCCCTGCCAATGTTAAATAGTATTCAAGATGAGCGGTGGCATTAACTGAAGTAAAATGATGAACTTAGCACTAACCTCTAAGGGGCAACTGAGAAACCGCCTGCCAATGTCGAATCCCTCTATGCATACACGTTGAGCGGGAGTGTGCCCGTGCACACAACTCAGCTTTTGGTACTTCTCGGTGGCGAAAACTCAGAGTCGAACTAGTGTTGCGGGAGTCTGGAGTCATGCTCCGGATCCAGTGGCAGATCACTCTCCTGTGGGGGAGGGGGGTGTCATTCAGGACGGTTTCAGCAAGGAGCTATACTTTGGACATGCTAAAAAAGATCGGGATAGATTGGAACCTGACAGGACGATTCGGATCCATAGTACAACTGCCTTCTGATGACCTTAGGCAAGTACTCGGCGGCGATCGCCGTCGTGGCGGCGATATGAGCAGGAGCAGTCGCACCGTGATAACCCACAAGTATAGGGGATCGCAACTGTTTTCGAGGGTAGAGTATTCAACACAAATTTATAGATTCGACACAAGGGGAGCCAAAGAATATTTGAAGGTATTAGCAGTTGAGTTGTCAATTCAACCACACCTGGAAAACTTAATATCTGCAGCAAAGTATTTAGTAGCAAAGTAGTATGGTGGTAACGGTAACGGTGGCAAAAGTAACAGTAGCAGTTTTGTAGTAATTGTAACAGTGGCAACGGAAAAGTAACTAAGCAAAGATCAATATGTGAAAAGCTCGTAGGCATTGGATCGGTGATGGATAATTATGTCGGATGCGATTCCTCATGCAACAGTTATAACATAGGGTGACACAGAACTAGCTCCATGATCTCCAATGTAATGTAGGCATGTATTCCAAATATAGTCATACTGCTTATGGAAAAGAACTTGCATGACATCTTTTGTCCTACCCTCCCGTGGCAGCGGGATCCTATTGGAAACTAAGGGATATTAAGGCCTCCTTTTAATAGAGTACCGGACCAAAGCATTAACACTTAGTGAATACATTAACTCCTCAAACTACGGTCATCACCGGGAGTGGTCCCGATTATTGTCACTTCGGGGTTGCTGGATCATAACACATAGTAGGTGACTATTGACTTGCAAGATAGGATCAAGAACTCACATATATTCATGAAAACATAATAGGTTCAGATCTGAAATCATGGCATTCGGGCCCTAGTGACAAGCATTAAGCATAGTAAAGTCATAGCAACATCAATCTCAGAACATAATGGATACTAGGGATCAAACCCTAACAAAACTAACACGATTACATGATAAATCTCATCCAACCCATCACCGTCCAGCAAGCTTATGATGGAATTACTCATGCACGGCGGTGATCATCATGAAATTGGTGATGGAGGAAGGTTGATGATGACGACAACAACGGATTCCCCTCTCCGGAGCCCCGAACGAACTCCAGATCAGCCCTCCCGAGAGAAATTAGGGCTTGGCGGCGGCTCCATATCATAAAACACGATGAATCCTTCTCTCTGATTTTTTTTCTCCCTGAACGTGAATATATAGAGTTGGAGTTGACGTTGGTTGAGCCTCAGGGGGCCCATGAGGTAGGGGGCGCGCCCCAGGGGGGTGGGCGCACCCTCCACCCTCGTGGACAGGGTGTGGGCCCCCTGGTGTTGATTCTTTCGCCAGTATTTATTATTTATTCCAAAAATATTCTCTGTGAAGTTTCAGGTCATTTCGAGAACTTTTATTTCTGCACAAAAATAACATCATGGCAATTCTGCTGAAAACAGCGTCAGTCCGGGTTAGTTTCATTCAAATCATGCAAGTTAGAGTCCAAAACAAGGGCAAAAGTGTTTGGAAAAGTAGATACGATGGAGACGTATCAACTCCCCCAAGCTTAAACCTTTGCTTGTCCTCAAGCAATTCAGTTGACAAACTGAAAATGATAAAGAAAAACTTTTACAAACTCTGTTTGCTCTTGTTGTTGTAAATATGTAAAGCCAGCATTCAAGTTTTCAGCAAAGATTATGAACTAACCATATTCACAATAATACTTAGGTCTGATGTTTACTCATATCAATGGCATAATCAACTAGCGAGCAATAATAATAAATCTCGGATGACAACACTTTCTCAAAACAATCATAATATGATATAACAAGATGGTATCTCGCTAGCACTTTCTGAGACCGCAAAACATAAATGCAGAGCACCTCTGAAGATCAAGGACTGACTAGACATTGTAATTCATGGTAAAAGAGATCCAGTCATAGTTATACTCAATATAAATTAATAGTAATGCATGCAAATGACAGCAGTGCTCTCCAACTGGTGCTTTTTAATAAGAGAGTGATGACTCAACATAAAGTAAATAGATAGGCCCTTCGCAGAGGGAAGAAGGGATTTGTAGAGGTGCCAGAGCTTGATTTTGAAACAGCGATAAATATTATTTTGAGTGGCATACTTTAATTGTCAACATAACAACCAAGAGATCTCGATATCTTCCATGCTACACACATTATAGGCGGTTCCCAAACAAAATGGTAAAGTTTATACTCCCCCACCGCCGACAAGCATCAATCCATGGCTTGCCCGAAACAACGGGTGCCTCCAACTAACAACAGTCCTCGGGGAGTTTTGTTTGCAATTATTTTGATTTGAGCATGGGACTGGGCATCCCGGTTATTGGCCATTTTCTCGTGAATGAGGAGCGGAGTCCACTCCTCGTGAGAATAACCAACCTAGCATGGAAGATGCAGACAGCCCTAATTGATATATGAGCTATTCGAGTATACAAAACAGAATTTCATTTGAAGGTTTAGAGTTTGGCACATACAAATTTACTTGGAATGGCAGGTAGATACCGCGTATAGGAAGGTATGGTGGACTCATATGGAATAACTTTGGGGCTTATGGAAGTGGATGCACGAGCAGTATTCCCGCTTAGTAGAAGTAAAGGCTAGAAAGAGACTGGGAAGTGACCAACTAGAGAGCGACAACAGTCATGAACATGCATTAAAATTAACCAACACTAAGTGCAAGCATGAGTAGGATATAATTCACCATGAACATAAATATCGTGGAGGCTATGCTGATTTTGTTTCAACTACATGCGTGAACATGTGCCAAGTCAAGCCACTCGAATCGTTCAAAGGAGGATACCACCCTATCATACCACATCACAACCATTTTAATAGCATGTTGGCACGCAAGGTAAACCATTATAAACTTCTAGCTAATTAAGCATGGCATGAGCAACTATAATCTCTAATTGTCATTGCAAACATGTTTCATTCATAATAGGCTGAACCAGGAATGATGAACTAATCACATTTACAAAAGCAAGATAGGTCGAGTTCATACCAGCTTTTCTCATCTCAATCAGTCCATCATATATCGTCATTATTGCCTTTCACTTGCACGACCGAACGGTGTGGACAATAATAATAGTGCACGTGCATTGGACTAAGCTGGAACCTGCAAGCATTTAATACATAGGAGAAGACAAGGTAACATGGGCTCTTGGTTAAATCAACAATAATGTGTATGAGAGCCACTTCAACATTTTCATCATGGTCTTCTCCTCTCGACCCCCAAAGAAAAGAAAGGAAATAAAACTATTTACACGGGAAAGCTCCCAACAAACAAAAGAAGAACGAGAAATCTTTTTGGGTTTTCTTTTAATTATTACTACTAAAGGCATGGAAAGTAAGCTAGCTAAAAGCTACAACTATTTTTTTTGGTTTTCTTAAGGTTTTTCAAACACACAAGAAGAAGGCTTAGAAAAGAAAATAAGCTAGCATGGATAGTACAATGAAAAAGTATGAGCACCGACAACTAGAATGAGTGTGTGAACATGAATGTAATGTCGGTGAGAAATACGTACTCCCCCAAGCTTAGGCTTTTGGCCTAAGTTGGTCTATGACCATGGATGGCCTGGCGGATATCCAAAGTCGTAGCTGGGGTTGAACTGAGGTGCAACTGCTATGTCCTGACGAGCCGTAGCTTGGAGGCAGGCTGCCTCCGTCCACCTCTCGTACTCGTTCGCCTCCTCCCTGGTTATAACATATCTCCTTTTTGCCTGAAAGTCAAAGAAAGTAGGAGCAGGGAGAGAAACATGGACAGTGCGATGTCTGTCAAAGATTAGTCGATACTGGAGGAACTGTTCATTCCTCTCAACAAACTGATGGCGGACCATAGCGTTATAATCCAGATAAGCAGGGGGTAACTCCAAATCATTTCTATGTATGGGTACATCAAGATAATTAGCTACACGAGTTGCATAAATTCCACCAAACAAATCTCCACATGTACTGTTATGATGCAACCTTCGTGCAACAATAGCCCCCAAGTTATATTGTTTATCACCTAATACCGCACTTTTGAGGACACAAAGATCTGGAACGCACATGTGACAAGCTTCATCTTTACCGTTAATGCATCTACCTATAAAGAGAGCAAAATAATGTATGGAAGGAAAATGAATGCTCCCTATGGTAGCTTGTGTGATTTCTCTAGATTCCCCCACAATGATACAAGAAAGAAAGTCTTTATATTCAGATTTGTGAGGTTCACTAACATTGCCCCACTGCGGGAGTTTACAAGCATTATGAAAATATTCTAAATCCATGGTATATGATTTATCATAAATATCAAATAAAAAGTGTGAGAATTGCGCGAGGATGTAAATTTAAACCTTCTCACAAAGGAATTAGTTAGGTAGTGGTATTGCGGGCACTTACCTGACATGAAGCCCTCAAGATCAGCATCACGCACATACGCGTCAAATTCTTCCTTGATGCCTGCTCGGACCATAAACTCCTCTGACGGCCATTCGCAAGGCCGCACTTGAGCTTCCCTCGGTGGTTCATTGTCCGGCTCATGTATCGCGAGCCTTGGGCCTTGCTTCCTTGAGGACCACCTTGGTACATTTTCCTAAACATATTTCTTCCTTTGAAAAATTTCTGAAATTTTTAGTGACTCAAAATAAAAGTGAACCAAACTCAACAAGATTGATAGCAAGTACTCCCACAAGTGCTTAGAGACTATATCATGCATTAGAACTACTTGGGACCATATAAATTTGACATGCAAGCTCAAGAACAGAGTCACCTAAGCAGCAAAAATTTGCAATAAATAAAGCACTAGAACAAAAACTAATTGGACCATTGGAGGAATCACATACTAAAGAACAATCCCCCAAAGCAGTTTTGTGAATGGAGCTTTGAGGAAGGAGATCTAAAATGGCAGCAAGATGAGCTAGAACACGGGTTTGAGCTATGGGAGGATTTTTTCTGGAGGAAGACGAAGTGAGTGGGTGCAGGAATAAGTGGAGGGGTTCCACGTGGGGTCCACGAGGCAGGGGGCGCGCCCTGGACCCTCGTGGCCAGGTGGTGGCCCCCTCTGATGTGCTCTCAGTGCTAGATATTCTTAAATATTCTACAAAAAATCATATTTCATTTTTAGGACATTTGGAGAACTTTTATTTTCGGGGTATTTTTTATTGCAAGGATAATTCAGAAAACAGACAGAAAATACTAATTTTGCTTTATTTAATCTAAATAACAGAAAGTAAAAGGAGGGTACAGAGAGTCGTGATTTCTAACTTCATCCATCTCATGCTCATGAAAAGGAATCCACTAACAAGGTTGATCAAGTCTTGTTAACAAACTCTTTCCGAATTGCATGAAACTGGAGAATTTTCGAATAACACTAGGTTACCTCAACGGGGATATGCACGTCCCCAATAATAAGAATATCATATTTCTTCTTGACATTAGGAAGAGGAAATTCAAAACCTCCAATAGTAATCGTTGGAATTTTTCCAATAGAATTGATATTGTGGACTTGAGGTTGTTTCCTCGGGAAGTGTACCGTATGTTCATTACCATTAACATGAAAAGTGACATTGCCTTTGTTGCAATCAATAATAGCCCCTGCAGTATTCAAAAAGGGTCTACCAAGGATAATCGACATACTATCGTCCTCGGGAATATCAAGAATAACAAAGTCCGTTAAAATAGTAACGTTTGCAACCACAACAGGCACATCCTCACAAATACCGACTGGTATAGCAGTTGATTTATTGGCCATTTGCAGAGATATTTCAGTAGGTGTCAACGATACAAAGAGAGAGAGAGGCATAACACTAACACCGGCTCCAAGATCACATAAAGCAGTTTTAACATAGTTTCTTTTAATGGAGCATGGTATGGTTGGTACTCCTGGATCTCCAAGTTTCTTAGGTATTCCACCTTTAAAAGTATAATTGGCAAGCATGGTGGAAATTTCAGCTTCCGGTATCTTTCTTTTATTTGTAACAATTTCTTTCATATACTTAGCATAAGGATTCATTTTAAGCATATCAGTCAAACGCATACGCAAGAAGATAGGTCTAATCATTTCAGCAAAGGGCTTAAAATCCTCATCATCCTTTTTCTTGGATGGTTTAGGAGGAAAAGGCATGGGTTTCTGAACCCACGGTTCTCTTTCTTTACCGTGCTTCCTAGCAACAAAGTCTCTCTTATCATAACGTTGATTATTTGATTGTGGGTTATCAAGATCAACAACAGGTTCAATCTCTACATCATTGTTATTGCTAGGTTGAGCATCAACATGGACATCATCATTAATATTATCACTAGGTTCATGTTCATTACCAGATTGTGTTTCAGCATCAGAAATAGAAATATCATTGGGACTCTCAGGTGTGTCAACAATAGGTTCACTAGAAGCATGCAAAGTCCTATCATTTTTCTTTTTCTTCTTCTTAGAAGAACTAGGTGCCTCAACATTAGTTGTCTGAGAATCTTGCTCAATTCTCTTAGGGTGTCCCTCAGGATACAAAGGTTCCTGAGTCATTCTACCCCCTCTAGTCACAACTCTAACAGCATTATCATTTTTCTTATTATTTAATTCATTGAGCAAATCATTTTGAGCCTTAAGCACCTGTTCTACTTGAGTGGTAACCATAGAAGCATGTTTACTAATAAGTTTAAGTTCACCCTTAACTCTAGACATATAATCACTCAAGTGTTCAATCATATAAGCATTACGTTTCAATTGTCTACCAACATAAGCATTGAGGTTTTCTTGTTTAACAATAAAATTATCAAACTCATCTAAGCATTGGCTAGCAGACTTATAACAAGGAATATCACCTTCATCAAATCTATAGAGAGAATTTACCTTTATTACCTGTGCTGGGTTATCAAGACCATGTATTTCTTCAATAGGTGGTAAATTCTTGACATCCTCAGCTTTAATACCCTTTTCTTTCATAGATTTCTTTGCCTCTTGCATATCTTCAGGACTGAGAAATAGGATACCCCTTTTCTTCGGAGTTGGTTTAGGAGTTGGTTTAGGAAGTGTCCAGTTATTATCATTACTCAACATATTATGCAATAGCAATTCAGCTTGATCAACAGTTCTTTCCCTGAAAACACAACCAGCACAACTATCCAGGTGGTCTCTGGAAGCATCAGTTGGTCCATTATAAAAGATATCAAGTATTTCATTTTTCTTGAGAGGATGATCAGGCAAAGCATTAAGTAATCGGAGAAGCCTCCCCCAAGCTTGTGGGAGACTCTCTTCTTCAATTTGCACAAAATTATATATTTCCCTGAAGGCAGCTTGTTTCTTATGAGCGGGCAAATATTTAGCAGAGAAGTAATAAATCATGTCCTGGGGACTATGCACACAACCAGGAGTAAGAGAATTAAGCCATATTTTAGCATCACCCTTTAATGAGAACGGAAATAACTTAAGGATATAGTAGTAACAAATTTTTTTCCTCATGAGTGAATAGGGTGGCTAAATCATTTAATTTAGTAAGATGTGCAACAACAGTTTCAGATTCATAGCCATAAAAAGGATCAGATTCAACCAAAGTAATCAACTCAGGATCGACAGAGAAATCATAATCCTTATTAGAAATACAGATAGGTGAAGTAGCAAACGCAGGGTCATATCTCATTCTAGCATTCAAAGACTTTTCTTTCGGATTAGCTAACAGTTTCTTAAGATCATATCTATCTTTGCAAGCAAAAAAGTCTCTAGCAGTTTCTTCATCCATAACATAACCCTCAGGTACATCAGGCAATTCATATCTAGGGGGAGAATCTTCATCATCACTTTCATCAATATTATCAGTGTTAATAATTTCATTCTCTCTAACCCTAGCAAGTTGTTCATCAAGAAATTCACCTAATGGAATAGTATTATCAAGCATAGAAGTAGTTTCATCATAAGTATCATGCATAGCAGACGTGGCATCATCAATAACATGCGACATATCATAATCAATAGCAGGAGTAGGTTTAGGTGTTGCAAGTTTACTCAAAACAGAAGGTGAATCAAGTGCAGATCTAGATGGCAGTTACTTACCTCCCCTCGTAGTTGAGGGATAAATCTTGGTTTTTTCGTCTTTCAAGTTCCTCATAGTGATCAACAGATATAAATCCCAAGTGACTCAAAGAGTAGAGCTATGCTTCCCCGGCAACGGTGCCAGAAAATAGTCTTGATAACCCACAAGTATAGGGGATCGCAATAGTTTTCGAGGGTAGAGTTGACACGTCCATTTTGCATCATGCTTTTATATTGATATTTATTGCATTATGGGCTGTTATTACACATTATGTCACAGTACTTATGTCTATTCTCTCTTATTTTATAAGGTTTACAAGAAGAGGGAGAATGCCAGCAGCTGGAATTCTGGGCTGGAAAAGGAGCAAATATTAGAGACCTATTCTGCACAACTTCAAAAGTCCTGAAACTCCACATAAGTTAATTTTGGAATTAATAAAAAATACTGAGCGAAGAAAGTACCAAAGGGGGGCCACCCACCATCCACGAGGGTGGGGGCGCGCCCTACCCCCTGGGCGCGCCCCTTGCCTCGTGGGCCCCCTAGCAGGCCTCCGGTGCCTATCTTCTGCCATATGAAGTCTTTTACCCTCAAAAAAATCATAAGCAAGCTTTCGGGACGAAACACCGCCGCCACGAGGCGGAACCTTGGCGGAACCAATCTAGGGCTCCGGTGGAGCTGTTCTGCCGGGGAAACATCCCTCCGGGAGGGAGAAATCATCACCATCGTCATCACCAACGATCCTCTCATCGGGAGGGGGTCAATCTCCATCAACATCTTCACCAGCACCATCTCAAACCCTAGTTCATATCTTGTATCCAATCGCTGTCCCAAAACCTCAGATTAGTACCCGTGGGTTGCTAGTAGTGTTGATTACTCCTTGTAGTTGATGCTAGTTGGTTTATTTGGTGGAAGATCATATGTTCAGATCCTTTGTGCATATTAATACCCCTCTGATTATGAACATGAATATGCTTCGTGAGTAGTTACGTTTGTTCCTGAGGACATGGGAGAAGTCTTGCTATTAGTAGTCATGTGAATTTGGTATTCGTTCGATATTTTGATGAGATGTATGTTGTCTATCCTCTAGTGGTGTTATGTGAACGTCGACTACATAACACGTCACCATTATTTGGGCCTAGAGGAAGGCATTGGGAAGTAATAAGTAGATGATGGGTTGCTAGAGTGATAGAAGCTTAAACCCTAGTTTATGCGTTGCTTCGTAAGGGGCTGATTTGGATCCATATGTTTCATGCTATGGTTATGTTTACCTTAATACTTTTGTTGTAGTTGCGGATGCTTGCAATAGAGGTTAATCATAAGTGGGATGCTTGTTCAAGTAAGAACAGCACCCAAGCACCGGTCCACCCACATATCAAATTATCAAAGTACCGAACGCGAATCATATGAACGTGATGAAAACTAGCTTGATGATAATTCCCATGTGTCCTCGGGAGCGCTTTCCTTTATATAAGAGTTTGTCCAGGCTTGTCCTTTGCTACAAAAAGGATTGGGCCACCTTGCTGCACTTTATTTATTTTGTTACTTGTTGCTCGTTACAATTTATCTTATCACAAAACTATCTGTTACCTATAATTTCAGTGCTTGGAGAGAATACCTTGCTGAAAACCGCTTATCATTTCCTTCTGCTCCTCGTTGGGTTCGACACTCTTACTTATCAAAAGGACTACGATAGATCCCCTATAATTGTGGATCATCAAGTCTCTTTTCTGGCGCCGTTGCCGGGGAGTGAAGCGCCTTTGGTAGGTGGAATTTGGTAAGGAAAAATTTATATAGTGTGCTGAAATTTACTGTCACTTGTTACTATCGAAAGTAATCCTCTGAGGGGCTTGTTCGGGGTATCTTCACCCCGACTAGTAGAGCAAAGAGTTGCTCCTCAACCTACTGAACCTACTGAAAATTAAGATGTCCACTTTGAAATTCCTTCGGGTATGCTAGAAAAACTGCTAGCTAATCCTTTTGCAGGAGACGGAACAAAGCATCCTGATGAGCTCCTAATATATGTGGATGAAGTTTGTGGATTATTTAAGCTTGCAGGTATACCCGGTGATTTTGTTAAGAAGAAGGTCTTCCCTTTATCTTTGAAGGGAGATGCATTGACATGGTATAGGCTATGTGATGATACAGGATCATGGAACTACAAACGATTGAAATTGGAATTTCATCAGAAATTTTATCCTATGCATCTTGTTCATCGTGATCGCAATTATATATATAAGTTTTGGCCTCGTGAAGGAGAAAGCATTTCTCAAGCTTGGGGGAGGCTTAAATCAATGTTATATTCATGCCCCAATCATGAGCTCCCAAGAGAAATAATTATTCAAAGTTTTTATGCTCGGCTTTCTGATAACAATCGCACCATGCTCGATACTTCTTGTGCTGGCTCTTTTATGATGAAGACTATTGAATTCAAATGGGATTTATTGGATAGAATTAAACGCAACTCTGAAGATTGGGATCTCGACGAAGGTAAGGAGTCAGGTATGACACCTAAGTTTGATTGTGTTAAATCTTTTATCGATACCGATGTTTTCCGTAAATTTAGCACTAAATATGGACTTGACTCTGAGATAGTAGCTTCTTTCTGTGAATCTTTTGCTGCTTATATTGATCTCCCTAAGGAGAAGTGGTTTAAATATCATCCTCCCATAGAAGTAAAAGTAGTTGCACCTATTAAAGTTGAATAAAAGACTATCACTTATAATGATCCTATTGTTCCTACTGCTTATGTTGAGAAACCACCTTTCCCTGTTAGGATAAAGGATCATGCTAAAGCTTCAACTGTGGTTCGTAAAAGCAATATTAGAACTTATACACCTCCTGAGCAAATTAAAGTTGAACCTAATATTGCTATTGTTAAAGATCTCTTGTCTGATAATATTGATGGGCATGTTATTCATTTCCGTGATGAAACTGCTAGAATTGCCAAACCTTGTGCTAAAGATAAACATAGACCTGTGGTAGGCATGCCTGTTATTTTTGTTAAAATAGGAGATTATTGTTATCATGGCTTATGTGATATGGGTGCTAGTGCTAGTGCAATACCTATTGACTTATACAAAGAAATTAAGCATGATATTGCACCTAATGAGTTAGAAGATATTGATGTCACAATTAAACTTGCCAATAGAGATACTATTTCACCAATGGGAATTGTTAGAGATGTTGAAGTCGTGTGTGGGAAAACTAAATATCCTGCTGATTTTCTTGTTCTTGGTTCCCCACAAGATAGCTTTTGTCCCATTATATTTGGTAGACCCTTCTTGAACACGGTTAATGCTAGGATAGACTGCGAAAAGGATATCGTTACTATTGGTTTGGGTGATATGTCTCACGAGTTTAATTTCTCTAAATTTAGTAGACAACACCGTGAAGAGGAATTGCCTAGTAAGGATGAAATTATTGGTCTTGCTTCTATTGTCGTACCTCCTAGTGATCCTTTAGAACAATATTTGCTAGACCATGAAAATGATATGTTTATGAATGAAAGAAGGGAAATAGATGAAGTATTCTTTAAACAGGAACCTATCTTGAAACACAATTTGCCTGTTGAAATCCTAGGGGATCCTCCTCCACCCAAGGGTGATCCCGTGTTTGAGCTCAAACCGTTACCTGATACTCTTAAATATGCTTATCTTGATGAGAAAAAGATATATCATGTTATTATTAGTGCTAACCTTTCAGAGCATGAAGAAGAGAGATTATTGAAAACTCTGAGGAAGCACCGTGCTGCTATTGGATATACTCTTGATGATCTTAAGGGCATCAGTCTGTAACATCCTAAATTTTCAATTTGGAATGTTATACATTAGATCATCATGCATAACATATTTTATTGCATTTTGTTTTGCGATCCTAGAAATTCTACGCAACTCAAGGACCCACGGAGAGAGTTGGGGATTTCGTTATTTTCATATTTGAGTTTTCTCAAATTTTGAAAATAGGATCATTTGTTTTAATTATTTTCTCTCCGAAAATATTTCATATCAAATATATGAGAGGGGATAAAATGACTTCTCCACAAATAATGAAATATTGGAGGAAAAATATTAAAAACAAATATTTGATTTTATTTGGATTTTATTTGATTTTATTTGAATTAGGAAAAATACGCGTTTTTCAAAATTGCATTTTAGGCCCAAATAAGTGTTCATCTTGTCCGGCTTATTTTTAGAGGACGGGGAAAATTTATTTCGGGATTTTTGGAGTCCGTTTAGTATTTCTTTTCTTTCTTTTTCTGCACGTCTGATTTAAAAAAAAACGAACCGACCTACCGGGCCGTGTCCGGCTAGGACTCTGGCCCGGCGAGCCTTTATAAGCTGCGAGCCCGCCCCGCGAAACCCTAGCGCCTCCACCGCCGAACCGCCCCACCGCCGCCGGTTCCGCGCCGCCGCCGCCGCGTCGCCGCCGCCGCCCCGGAGCCGCCACATCGCCCATCCGCCGCCCCGCCGCCGACCCCGCCCGACGCCGGAGCCGCCCCACCGCCGCCATCCCGCCACCCGAGGTTGACCGCCGCCGCCGCCGGTTTTCTCCGAAAAACTGTGCGTGTTTTTTTAGAAAACCCCGGTTTATTTTTTATTAGATCGGTTTTTTCGGTTTAGTCTATTTCGCGGACGTTCGTCTATACGTTCGCTTTAACGAACGGTTTTCGTCGTTTAACCGTAGACAGCGAACGTTCGTTCGTTAGCCTGTTCGTCAGTTTTTCTTTTTCTCGGATTTTTCGCGATTATTTTCGATCGCGATTTCTGATCTGTTTTTCGTTTTAGTATATCTTTTCGCTCGTTTATCGGAATTAGGCGATTCAAGTGCCTAGAGTTTCGCCTCGAAACCCTCTTTCTGATTAACCAACTCAAACAAGTTTTTGCTACTGTAAAATTTGACTTAGGTCCAGATTAGTAAACGAAGCTTGTTTCTTTCGCCGTTTGAGTTTCGTTGCTTCGTTCGATTTGATTCTTTTTGCAAACCGGAGTTCTTAAGTTGAACTTTCTGGTTAGATCTTTTATTATGAGTTTTACCCGTGCACCCTTGCTTGATTGCTTATGTATGTATTGTTTGTTTGCGATAGAGTACCCGGAGTGCGAAGCGTGCTACTACGAGTCTCTAGGTTTCACGGATCATCAGCAAGGCAAGTAACACTTTGATCATACCTCTTTACCACCCAGTTTTATTGCATTAGATCAATCCTCAAACTATTGCATGATTAGGATCTGATTAAAATGTATGTTTTGGGAAGTAGTTGAGGTAGTACCTATTTCCCTGTTTATATCAAACCATTGGGAGTTACTTCTACGTTTGCTTATATTGCTATGCTATGCTCGTAGACGTGGATTGGGTTTGAGTGAATTTTTCCATGATAGATGTGAGATTGTTAATTAATGGAACTTAAGGTGGCTACTTTAATTTACATCTGGGTGGATTGAGGCACCTGGAGAACCTAGTGTTGGCTGTATTTTTGGATATCCCGGAGTACCCGTGTGATCATCCTATGGACCGCCACCCAGACTCAAAGGGATCATGAGATTATTCATGCTAGAAACTTCCGTGTGCAGCCACAAGCTATTATGGGCTCTAGCATAGTTGAGTAGGTTACATGACCTCTTGAAGAGGTGGGCTAGCAGATGTAGGGGAAAGTAGGTGTAACTGTCCACCCGGAGTAAAGAGTATTGTTTCTGAAAGACTGTGTCTCGGTCATCCGTTTCTCAAACACCATGTAGTGCGAGAAATCAAGCGGAGGCGATCGATTCTTGTGGGAAAAAGTGCGCAAACCTCTGCAGAATGTACAATCTAATCATGGTTAGCTGTGTCCCCGGTTATGGACATCTTGAGTATCTATTTCTTGGATTATCATGTGAATCTCATCATCATGTTACTTAATTTAATTTGATTGGGTTAATCACATTCTTAATTGGGATTGATTTGGAGGTACCTTCTCAATGTTTAACAACCACCATGATAGTTAAATAAAATGTATTCCTTTGTGGTAGGGAAAAATTGGCTTTTCGCAAAACTGTAACCATAGAGCTTTCCACCAGCCAAATATGCATGTAGTGATAGCATTATTCTGTTCATTACTCTCTATGTGTTAGATTGCCAGCATATTCCATGTGCTGACCCGTTTTCGGGCTGCAACATATCATGTTGCAGACTTTTCAGACGACGAGTAAGGTGCCATAGGTCGTGGTCTTATACTCAGTGATGCCGTTGGAGTTGATGGACTCACTTTATCTTCCAAGCCTTCCGCTGTCATCGTTTTTGATGGCCTTAAGCCGTATTTATTGTATTAAGTTCTCTTTTGAGACATTCGATGTAATAAGTGTGTGATTGCTACTCTGTTATGAATCCTTCAAGTACTGTGCGTGTCAGCATTACCGATCCAGGGATGACACTGATGCACAGAGACTAGACTGATTGAGGTCTGGTCGCTACAAAGATGGTATCAGAGCACACGCTGACTGTAGGACACGACCACTAAGCTAAAGCCTAGATTACTACTCTCTTCTCATTTCTGACTCCTCTCCTCTCTTCGACTCTTTTAGGATGGCGGATGCAAGAAACAAGTTCGCGCAACCGGATGAGGATACACCTTTTGGACGACACTTGAAGGAAGTTACTAAGTACCTGAACATCGGAATACCAAGCTTCACCGGAACCTACAACGCCACACTACCAGAAGAGGAGCGTTGGATGATTCAAGTTCAAGTTCCAGGAAGGACGTTCATGCCAGTCACTGAGCCCATAGAGTTTTCCTTTGATGCACCAACCTGGAGTCTAGGAAAGAGCATGGCAACCCACATCACCATGGGACGCACTGGAGAAGTGTACCACAATGATCTCAAGGATACTATCTATCAGATTTGTGGGCGCCGAGACAAGCAATGGGAGATGATCAGCACCAGGAAGGATAGATCTATTGCAGCTTTCATTCAGGAGTTAAACCAGCACATTCGTCGCCAGGAGAACCAGATGTGCGCAGACATGATAGAACTGAAGAAGGCAAAGACAAGGATCATGGAACTGGAGGAAGAACTCAAGGCTACACGTGATGGATATGAGGAGGAAATCGCAACATTGTTGGAGAAGAATGGCGACCTGACAAAGAAGCTAGGAGTTTTCATGGGAAACCCAACACCAGGAGGAGATGATGACGATTCTACTTGCCCGGAGAACTACATCATCATCGACGACACTGACTCGGACCCCAGTGATGATGATTGGGAGGATGAAGCCGGAGCAGATATCATGGAGTCTTCGACTGAGCAATTTTTCTAGTAGACCACCAAATTAGTAGTAGTATTCCACCATGTATATAGTATAGTCCAAGCACTTTGCAACGATAGTTAGATCGATTGTATGCCTTGTTTGAATTGATTGGAGTGATATGATTGTGTTTGTCTCATGTGCATATGGGTAGTGTTTTCCCTCTAGACCTCATTCTATCCTATTTTCTCATCTTTTCTAAAACCCATCAGATGCCTCCGAGACGTGACACCGGATTTGTTTTCCCACCGGAGATCAGTCAGTTGATTCAGCAGTAGAATGCCCTGATGCAAGCGCTAGTTCATAACCAAGGCAACAACAACAACAACAACAACCCACCACCACCACCACCTGTTGATCACTTAGCCCGTTTTCTTAGGATGAATCCGCCGGTGTTCTCCAGTAGCACCGAGCCGATTGTGGCAGATGATTGGCTCCGCGAGGTTGGAAGGGAGCTGACCACTGCAGGATGCACAGATGCGGAGAGAGTGCGTTTTGTCGCACATCTGCTTGATGGACCCGCAGCATCATGGTAGGAGAATTACACAGCCACTCACCCCATTGACACCGTCACATGGGACCAGTTTCAGCAAGCTTTCCGTACTGCCCACGTTTCAGCAGGAGCTATGGCCATGAAGAAGCGTGAGTTTCGCAACTTACGCCAAGGAGGACGTACTGTTGGCCAGTACGTGGAGGATTTCAGTAAGTTAGCACGTTATGCCCCAGATGACATTGCTACAGATGCAACTAAGCAAGAGAAGTTTCTGGAAGGACTAAATGATGAGCTGAGCATGCAGTTGATGGTGGCAACTTTTAACAACTACCAGGAGTTGGTAGATAGAGCTCTCATGATTGAAGGGAAGCAGCAGCAGATTGAGAGTCGTAAGAGGAAGTATGGACAAGGAAAGTACAGTACAGGAGCTCACCAGAACCCTCGTTTTACCCCGAACTCGGGAGGACACCTTCAGCATAACCATGGAGGTCACAATCACAATGGAGGGAGCTCGCACAATCATAGTGGCCCCAAGAATGGCAATGGGAACGGAGGAAGCAACGGACAGAACCGTACCAACCCATCAACCCCAGCCAAGAGGGATCTAAGCCACGTTACTTGTTTCAAGTGCCAGAAGACTGGACATTATGCAACTGAATGTCCGGAAGCTAAGAATGGAAATGGAAATGGAAGCTCGGGGAAGAAGCCGAACCCTTTCAACAGGGGACAGGTGAACCACGCTAATGTGGAGGAGGTTGAAGCACAGCCTGATGCAGTAATAGGTAAGTTTTTGGTTAAGTCATTTACTGCAATCGTTCTTTTTGATACTAGTGCGTCACATTCATACATATCAAGGGGATTTATGGATAAGTTTAAGTTGCCCACCAAAGTACTTAGAACACCTATGTTAGTAACCTCGCCAGGAGTAGAGTATATGGCAAGCCAAGGATGTTTTCAGATACCATTGGCCATAGGTAGGCATGTTTTCCCCTCAGACCTAATAGTTTTGGAGTCGCAAGGTTTGGATGTGATTTTGGGAATGGATTGGCTATCGATGTATGGAGGAAACATCGATTGCGTCAGTAAGACGATTTTCCTTACTACCCCAGAAGGAAGAAGGATTAAGTATGTATCCTGGCATGTGCCGAAGAGGAATCAAGTGAATTCCTTATCAGGAGTTGTACAGGAGGAAGTGTCAGTGGTGAAGGATTTCCCTGACGTATTTCCAGAGGAGTTGCCAGGCATGCCACCGGATAGAGATATCGAGTTTTTGATTGAGCTTTTGCCAGGCACTGGGCCAATATCTAAGAGACCGTACAGGATGCCCGCTAAGGATTTGGAAGAAATTAAGAAGCAGATTAAGGAGTTACTGGATAAAGGATATATTCGCCCAAGTTCGTCACCTTGGGGATCACCCGTACTTCTAGTGGAGAAGAAATATGGATCGTTGAGGATGGTTGTTGATTATCGTGGATTGAATGAAGTAACAATCAAGAACAAGTACCCACTGCCGATTATCAATGATCTGTTTGACCGACTACAAGGAGCTAAAGTATTTTCCAAGATTGATTTGCGATCAGGATACCACCAGTTGAAAATTCGAGAGCAGGATATACCCAAGACAGCTTTTACCACAAGGTATGGGCTATCTGAGTACACCGTTATGTCATTTGGCCTGACTAACGCACCCACCTATTTCATGAACATGATGAACAAAGTGTTTATGGAGTTTTTGGATAAGTTCGTCGTAGTGTTCATTGATGATATTCTGGTCTATTCGAAGAATGAAGAAGATCATAAGGAGCATTTGAGTTTGGTACTTGGAAAGCTCAGAGAACATCAGTTATATGCCAAGTTCAGCAAGTGCGAGTTTTGGTTACAGGAAGTTGGATTCCTTGGACATGTTATGTCCGGAGAAGGAATAGCAGTAGATCCCACCAAGGTTAACACTGTGACAAATTGGGAGTCACCCACGATAGTTGGAGAGATCCGGGGTTTTCTTGGACTCGCAGGATACTACCAGAGATATATTGAGAATTTCTCAAAGATTGCAAAACCAATGACCGAGTTGTTGAAGAAGGACACCAAATTCAATTGGACTGAGGAATGTGAGGCCAGTTTCCAGGAGTTGAAGAAACGTTTGGTTACATCGCCAGTGTTGATTCTGCCAGATCAACGCAAGGATTATGAAGTATATTGCGATGCTTCTCGTCGAGGACTTGGAGCAGTGCTAATGCAGGAGGGAAGAGTTGTTTCATATGCCTCACGACAGCTTAAACCCCATGAGTTGAATTATGCTACACATGATTTGGAGTTAGCAGCCGTAGTGCATGCGTTGAAGACATGGAGACATTTTCTCATCGGAAACCATTGTGAGGTGTACACGGATCACAAGAGTTTGAAGTACATTTTCACGTAGAAGGAGTTGAATCTCAGGCAAAGGAGATGGTTGGAGCTCATTAAGGATTATGATATGATATTGCATTATCACCCAGGGAAGGCTAACGTAGTAGCCGATGCGTTGAGCCGCAAGAGCCATGTCAACACACTCATGACCGGAGAGTTACCCAAGGAGTTAGCAGAGGATCTTCGTGAACTATGTTTGGAAATAGTTCCGAGAGGCTATGTAGCAGCATTGGAGATTCAGTCTACTTTGATGGATAAGATCAGAGAAGCTCAGAAGACAGACAAGGAAATTGCTGAGATAAAGGAAAGGATGAGTAAAGGAAAAGCCAAGGGATTTCGTGAGGATGAGCACGATACCTTATGGTTTGAGGACCGCGTTTATGTGCCCAATGATCCGGAGATCAGGAAGTTGATCTTGCAAGAGGCCCATGATTCACCCAGGAAATACCAAGATGTACTAGGATTTAAAGGACAGTTTCTGGTGGACCGGAATGAAGAAGGATATTGCGGAGTATGTAGCAGTTTGTGATGTATGTCAGGGAGTAAAGGTAGAGCATCAGAAGCCAGCAGGATTGCTACAACCATTGCCGATACCCGAATGGAAGTGGGATAATCTAGGCATGGATTTTATCACAGGATTGCCCAGGACTCGTTCAGGCTATGACTCGATATGGGTTGTAGTCGATCGTTTGACGAAGGTAGCTCATTTCATCCCAGTAAAGACCACTTATACAAGTGCTAAGTTGGCAAAGATATACATGACCAAGATCGTATGTCTGCATGGAGTTCCGAGGACCATTGTATCAGATAGAGGAACCCAGTTTACTTCAAAGTTTTGGAATCAATTGCACGAAACTTTGGGTACCAGGCTAGAGTTCAGTACAGCCTTTCATCCACAGACAGACGGACAGACCGAGAGAGTCAATCAGATTTTGGAGGACATGCTGAGAGCTTGTGCACTAGATTATGGATCTAGTTGGGACGACAATTTGCCGTATGCAGAGTTCTCTTACAACAACAGTTATCAATCCAGTTTGAAGATGGCCCCTTTCGAAGCTCTGTACGGAAGGAGGTGCAGGACACCGTTGTTGTGGGATGAAGTTGGAGACCGCCAGTTGTTTGGACCATATTTGATTAAAGAGTCTGAACAGAAGGTGAAGTTGATTCGCGATAGGCTCAAGGTATCCCAGTCCAGGCAGAAGAGTTATGCGGATTCTAAACGCAAGGAGACAGTTTACTAAGTCGGAGGCAGAGTGTATCTTCGAGTATCACCACTTCGAGGAGTGAAGCGCTTTGGAGTTAAGGGAAAGTTAGCGCCACGTTTTGTAGGACCATACAAAGTTTTGGAGCGTATGGGAGAAGTTGCTTACAAGTTGGAATTGCCCGAAGGATTGTCAGGAGTTCATGATGTGTTCCATATTTCTCAGCTGAAGAAGTGCCACGCAGAGATGGCTGAGATACCACTAAGAGATACAGTGCCATTGGAAGCAATTCAGCTGGATAGCGATATGACCTATGAGGAGAAACCAGTCAAGATTCTCGAATATGCCAGCGGAGTCACCCGCAGCAAGGTTAGCAAGTTTTGCAAAGTTATGTGGAGTCACCATACCGAGGATGAAGCCACCTGGGAGCGAGAGGAAGATCTACGGAAGGACCACTCTCACCTATTTTCTAGCCAACCCGAATCTCGAGGGCGAGATTCATCTTAAGGGGGTAGGTTTGTAACATCCCAAATTTTCAATTTGGAATGTTATACATTAGATCATCATGCATAACATATTTTATTGCATTTTGTTTGGGATCCTAGAAATTCTACGCAACTCAAGGACCCACGGAGAGAGTTGGGGATTTCGTTATTTTCATATTTGGGTTTTCTCAAATTTTGAAAATAGGATCATTTGTTTTAATTATTTTCTCTCCAAAAATATTTCATATCAAATATATGAGAGGGGATAAAAAGACTTCTCCACAAATAATGAAATATTGGAGGAAAAATATTAAAAACAAATATTTGATTTTATTTGGATTTTATTTGATTTTATTTGAATTAGGAAAATATGCGTTTTTCAAAATTGCATTTTAGGCCCAAATAAATGTTCATCTTGTCCGGCTTATTTTTAGAGGACGGGGAAAATTTATTTCAGGATTTATGAAGTCCGTTTAGTATTTCTTTTCTTTCTTTTTCTGCACGTTTGATTAAAAAAAACGAACCGACCTACCGGGCCGTGTCCGGCTAGGACTCTGGCCCGGCCGGCCTTTATAAGCCATGAGCCCGCCCCGCGAAACCCTAGTGCCGCCGCCGCCGAACCACCCCACCGCCGCCGATTCCGCGCCGCCGCCGCCGCGTCG